>NC_136639.1:24433400-24688400 GCF_949748355.1 Melanostigma gelatinosum
TTGACTCAAGGTCCACTGTCTGGCTTTCCCCCCCCCCAGAATTTCAATCACATCTCATGGTCTTCCTCACTGGAAACAGTTTGCTCAGTTGTCATGCACATGGAGTCCTGAGGTTGAGTATTAGTTACCCTTTGTGTGTCTCGTTAAAGTAAGTAAGCCCTGCCAGTAGCTACTGAGGAATTCACGAAAACAGAGACTGCAGGATTCTCCTTGAATCATCACATTCGGACAAGAAATTAATTAATATTCACATCCATGTCTTATTCTATATCGCTGTAAATCATTTTAAGCTGGTTCAACTTAAAAACGCAAGCTCCCCTGCTGCCTTAAATATGTGAGCTAACTGAATTTATGCTGAATAATTTGTCTAATAAATAAAAAAGTAATCGTAAAAGGACTTAAAATGTAAAACCATCTGAGTTAACTTAACTTAACTTGAGAAAAGTAGTTCAATAAAGATTTCTGTTTACATTTGTGAAAAGTCAGTCATTTGGAATGAAGAACTTGCAGCTGCTCCTGTTGAAGCCACTTTGAACCATCCTTCAAACTACAAAAGCGTTATGTGCTGATCGTTTCTTTAGAAAGTTAATTCAATGGGTTGAGTGAACACTCATTCACCATTATATATTCATCCAACTCATTTTAAGTTTATAGACTATCACTTGAAATTAATCAAATGTAAATATTTACATCGACGTTAATGAGAAAAAGTGGATTTCATGTAATTCCTGTATGCTGTTTTACAGTGTAGGCATTTGATGCAGTCGCCTCTAAAACAAATGTTATAAACTGATCAAGTACCAGTGTAACATTTGGCTCTATGACCTACCACCACGGGCGTCCTTTCTCCACTTACGACCATGATAACGACATCGCTGTCACCAACTGTGCCCTGTCTTATAAGGGAGCCTTCTGGTATAAGAACTGCCACCGTGTCAACCTTATGGGACGATATGGAGATAACAGTCACAGCAAGGTACAGTATGTCTACAGTGCAGTTACTGTATGTCCTTAATTGGAAATTGATTCAAGAATTAGGCTCCCTGAGGGGCTCCCTGGGGTCACTTAGGGTGACAGTTGATGGAGTTCCATTAGTTTTTGAGATGAGTGTTCCAGGATTCCTGAAGAGGGTTCAGCTGAATTTGAAGGGTTTCCAGGAGTCCTTAAGAGGGTTTTACTAGTCTTTGAATAGGCTCCTAGAGTCCTTTAGAGGGCCTTTGATGTTTTGAGTTTCATTAGTCCTTGACAAGATTCTGAGGATCTTTCATGCGGTTCTACTGATCGCTGAGGGAGTTCCACTGGTTTAATTTTATTGTCTCCGGCAGGCTTGATGTCGAGAGATCATGCGTTCGGTCATATGTTTGTGTGTCTTGCATACTACTGGATCCATCAGCCTAATAATGTGTGCTCATTTACGGCAAGATAAAACCACTAGTCTGTTACAGGCAACATTTTGGCCTTTGTCTCGGCTATCTATGGAAATGTTTGGTCTCATGTTCAACCAGAGCATCTGTAGATTAATTCCATACCTAATATGTTGTGATCAACATTAGTTTGGCGCATTGCTGTTGCTATATTTGCCACCATCTTGACTGTAAGCGAGCCGGGTGGGACAACTGAGTGAGATTCAACTCTTTTTTTTGGGGGGAGGGGGGAGGAGAAGGAGACACACCTGGTGAAGATCGGCACTCTAGTGAGTGCACGTTTCGAGTTATTTAAATTGCCAGGAAATATCAGAATAAAGAACCCATTGTAGTAAAATTGGACATAATCTGAGGTTTTCAAGAATTGTCTAATATTGCTGTTCTTGTGTGGTGATAGGGTTGCTTTGGCTGTAGTTTGAGTCATGTAATGACAGGAACATGACTTGACCCGCACTTGAACTTCTATTTTGACCAACATCCTTTGCCCATCTCCTCCCCTCCAGGGTGTGAACTGGTTCCACTGGAAAGGCCACGAGCACTCGATCGAGTTCGCTGAGATGAAGATCAGGCCGTCCAACTTTAGGAACCTGGAGGGAAGGAGGAAACGGTCATAGACGATCCACCGACACCAATACCAACAACAACACTGCTACTACTCCATCTGGACTCCCCATAAACCACCTCGACTCCCACACCCAACACACCCTGCAGCGACCAAAGCCACTGCCAAGAGCCCTGCTGCCTCCACGCAAAAAAAACAACACACCATCCCTCCCCCCATTCGCTCACAGATCAGCCTCGACTCAATAACCCCCTCCCCCTGTGATACAGTTGTGGAAATGCTGCCGGTGCGGAAATAGATGTGCATGTTACGAACCGGACTTAAATCAAGCCCACGCAGATCCTACTCACGCACCAAAGAGAGCAAGAACAACTCCATCTCCCCTGATTCCGATCCTTTCTCTTGTGTTGCGGCATTTGTGGGGAGGCGACTGTGCAGCTTGGGCATTATGTTGTGTACAGATTAATACAGTTCCCTATTTCACATTTGGGGTTTTACAGAAAGGACAGACTGTTTATAGTACAATGTAGTCTTGTTTAGGTTCAGGGCCGATACTACAGTGATAATTCAACTGGATTATCATAGAAATTATATTCCTTGTACAGCACTGTACACGTATGCGTCAGATTTAAACATTTGAAAAGGGATGGTCCTCAGATGGCACTGCTCAGATGTCCGATACCTCCGTCTAACTTGCCATTTGATTGTCTTTGTGCTTAACTCGTCTCAGTGTCACTTTATCCTCCCCAGGTTCCCTTATCTCCCGCAAACATCTGATGCGATAGAGATGGAAATGGAAAAAAAAGAAAAACAAATTGTATGGAAAAGTATTTTACCCGCCACATCCCATGTCGACGTGGATGGCAATGTTTCCATTCATCATGTAAGCCCCTGTAGGCATCATGCTACAGCCACAGTATTGTACAGAACAGAGAAAAGAACAGCTTTGTTTCCATTTGTTTCGTTTCTCTTGTGAATCCGAGGCAGGACCTGTTATTCAGTATAAAATTAAACAAGGTGATTTTTTTTTTTTTTGCAAAATGTGAATACAATACATATATGTGGAACAAGAGACCGTTCTGTGAGGTTGACCCTAAAGATGTTGATGCTCAAAACATGAAAAAGAAACGGCAAATTTCAATTGAGTGGACACAGCAAGGTCTCTATGCTTATGTTGATGAGAATAGTGTTTGAACAGGCCAAAACTAGAGAACTCATTTCTGTTTCTACCCTTCAGCCCCCATACCCCCTCCCCCCCCCTCTCTCCCAGCCCCTTCTACAGCGGCATACTAAACCACTGACCTACCTTCTAAAGAATGCCTGTGTAAATTAAGTTTGGTTTTATTGTTTTGTTTGTTTATAACTGGGTGAACAGGTGTTTCTCTGTAAGCTGTATTACAATAAAACAGTTTGTTTAAAAGGAAGATGCTCCAGCATTTTAGTTTTTCACATCTTGACTCAAGGTCCACTGTCTGGCTTTCCCCCCCCCCAGAATTTCAATCACATCTCATGGTCTTCCTCACTGGAAACAGTTTGCTCAGTTGTCATGCACATGGAGTCCTGAGGTTGAGTATTAGTTACCCTTTGTGTGTCTCGTTAAAGTAAGTAAGCCCTGCCAGTAGCTACTGAGGAATTCACGAAAACAGAGACTGCAGGATTCTCCTTGAATCATCACATTCGGACAAGAAATTAATTAATATTCACATCCATGTCTTATTCTATATCGCTGTAAATCATTTTAAGCTGGTTCAACTTAAAAACGCAAGCTCCCCTGCTGCCTTAAATATGTGAGCTAACTGAATTTATGCTGAATAATTTGTCTAATAAATAAAAAAGTAATCGTAAAAGGACTTAAAATGTAAAACCATCTGAGTTAACTTAACTTAACTTGAGAAAAGTAGTTCAATAAAGATTTCTGTTTACATTTGTGAAAAGTCAGTCATTTGGAATGAAGAACTTGCAGCTGCTCCTGTTGAAGCCACTTTGAACCATCCTTCAAACTACAAAAGCGTTATGTGCTGATCGTTTCTTTAGAAAGTTAATTCAATGGGTTGAGTGAACACTCATTCACCATTATATATTCATCCAACTCATTTTAAGTTTATAGACTATCACTTGAAATTAATCAAATGTAAATATTTACATCGACGTTAATGAGAAAAAGTGGATTTCATGTAATTCCTGTATGCTGTTTTACAGTGTAGGCATTTGATGCAGTCGCCTCTA
This sequence comes from Melanostigma gelatinosum, assembly GCF_949748355.1. Taxonomy (NCBI): domain Eukaryota; kingdom Metazoa; phylum Chordata; class Actinopteri; order Perciformes; family Zoarcidae; genus Melanostigma; species Melanostigma gelatinosum. The sequence goes on from NC_136639.1 coordinate 24,437,613, forward strand.
AAACAAATGTTATAAACTGATCAAGTACCAGTGTAACATTTGGCCATGCAGCGGTGTGGAAAGGCAATAACTCCAAACACAAAGTGTATTGAGTTTTTACAAAAAGGTCACTCAACAGATAGCAAAATAAGATTGAAAAATATTATTTTTATGTATTATTATATATGACTTTACTGGAGGGGGCAACAAAAAGTAAGTAATGTGTGTGTATATATATATATATATATATATGTATATATATATATATATATATATATATATGTATATATATATATACATATAGATATACATATATAGTTATTTAAAGGCTTTATATTACTTTTTAAATTGGTCCCTCAGCATTATTACTTGTCATCATAATTATTACTATTATTGTTGTTATTATCAATAGTATGATTCATTTTATTTTATTTTCCAGGAATATTTCCCATCGAGAAATAATATCCCGCAGTCTGCCATAAATATTTATGAAATCCACCAATCAGGTGAGGCTCTTACAGCAGCATCCACACCGTGTAGCCCTATCTGCTGGCTGGGCTAGGTTCAGCCACGCCCCCCCGCTGTGTCCTGGTTCTTCCCTACGGGGCTTTCCCGCTGCCTGCGCTGCTCTATACCGACACAAACGTGGCATTACTTCCGGGAATTTTGCGTCTTCTTTTTTCGGACTTCGGTGTACCACGACCACAGAGTGTGAAGGAGGCTTTGAGGCAATGAGGATAACTTATCTCTGGAGGTTGGTGAAGTTACTCACGGTTACAGCCGGGCTCGTCCTGTCTGCTCACATCTTACTGAGTCGAGTGACGCTCAGTAAACATCCGCGAAAGCCAAGTCCCCTTCCTGCGGAGGAATACCGGCTCATATCACCTGAAACGTACGAGTATGTTCTCAACCGGCCTGATGTGTGCGGGGACGGAACCAGAGCCCCCTTCCTGGTCTTTATGGTCCCAGTAGCCCCTTTGGAGGCCGCGGCAAGGGAGGCCATCAGGAAGACTTGGGGTGCCCCGGGTCGGGACACCCTCACTCTGTTCTACGTGGGGCTCCCCGAGGGGGGGCGAGGCTCGAGCGCCCAGCTCGAGCTAGAAGAGGAGAGCAGGACACACGCGGACATCATACAGGTGAACTTCCAGGACAGTTACCAGAACCTGACAATCAAGACCATGATGATGATGAACTGGCTGGCGACCCACTGCCCGAACGCCTCCTATGCCATGAAGGTGGACGCGGACGTCTTCGTGAACGTATTCTACCTCCTCAGGAGACTGAGGCGCTCCCCCGCGCGGGGCTTCATCACGGGGTCGGTGATCAGCGACGGCAGACCGAGGAGGGACAGCAGCAGCAAGTGGCACCTTTCGGAGGAGCTGTACCCGGAGGACAGCTTCCCCCCGTACGTGTCCGGTGCCGGGTACGTCTTCTCCGCAGACCTGGCCCCCAGGATCTCCTGGGCGTCCAGGTTCACGAGGTTGATCCCCCTGGAAGACGTCTACGTGGGGCTGTGCCTGCGGGTGCTGGCCGTCCGGCCGGTGTACTCCCTCAGCCTGCCGACCTTCGGGAACCTGTTCGAAGTTCGACAGCTCGATTACGACAGATGCGCTTTCGCTCAGCTGGTCCTCGCGAACGGGTTTAAGCCGTCCCAGCTGCTGCACATGTGGCAGGACTTCTCCAAAGGCCACAGCAGCTGCTGACTGCAACTTCAACACATGAGTGCCTCACAGTTAAGACGAGCAATTAGGAAACAAATATTCTGCTGGAAAGGAAACAAAGCCATGAGACGCCATGTGTATTTGGCTCATTATACCAATACTATTAATCATCAGGGAGCTTAACAAATCTTTACAGAGGTGTAAACTAATGTTCTGAAGCCAGTTTGTCAATCAATTATTCAATCAGCAAAAAATTGTCACTTGACTGACATAGAGTTTAAAGGATGTGGTTCTTCAATAGTTCAACTCACGGACAGAATCTTCATTTGCCACTTAATGAGAAAATGCAGAAATTCCAGCTTCTCAAATAGGAGCATTTGCTGCTTTTCTCTGTTTTGATTGACATTTTTTTGTATTTACTTCTGACATTTATATAGACATTAACAATTAATAAAATATAATTATAAAAGATAAATATATTCAAATTAGAGCTACAACTAACTGACGAAAGTAAACTATTAATATACTGTCTATAAAGAGTCAGGAAATAGTGAAAAATGACCATCACCGTGTATTCAGGGCGCCATCACATCCATATTATCAAAGACCTCGTACTTCCTGCAACCGAATACTGATTAGACTGAAGTTCTGGGAATTTGTCTGATAATCATGATAATTGTTTACATTTTATAATTATTTTTGTCGTTGGACTAATCGATCAATTGTTTCAGCTCTAATTGACAATGAAGGTAGCTGTTTGAGAAAATCTGTCTCGGGCTGGGTGCATGGAAATGGATTATCCAAAGTGCAGAGTTTGCAGTTTACACCAAAGACTACTTAAAAATAACATCCATATTGCTGCTCTTACCTTAAACGTCATGAAGCCTTCAAACATGATGTTAAATGCATCACACTGCTCCTATATCTACTATATGATACAGAGAGCTTCACAGAATGTAGCCTTTATAATATAACCTGCAGCCTATTGGTCAGGTTACTGCTGTGCCTCTTTGTTTACTGTGTCTTATGACTATGTGCCTATTTATGTTGTAGTTGCACGTGACGACCAGCTGGTGGCAGCATGTGCCAGGAGATGGACGTTTACTTAGTGCCTAATGCAGATACACAACCTTTATACAGGGATAATTGGGAAGAACATCATTTAATTTGCTCCCAGAAGAGCATCAAGTTATGCATTTTGTTTATTTTTCTCTTTTAAGTTCCAACAGTTTGATCACTGGATATTGAAGCTACATTTTGTTTTACTGCATATTAATGAGAACGTATATACTTGTTTGTTAGCGAGTCAGTGCATTAATATTTATCAGTGTATGTGAATCACAGTTTTCTTATTGCTGCTATTATTTTTGTTGTTATTATTATTATTATTATTATTATTGCTGCTGCTTTTGGTATCACTTTAGGTTTGCCGTGCTGGAATAAATGCTGTTTCCTTCCAGAAAAAATAAAGGTCTTGGGTAAATATTGAAAGCAATGTTTTCTTTTTGTCCTTTTTGTTGTTGATGATTTTTGCCTTTATTTAGAGATGTCTTCATCACAGCCACAGTGCAGTATGCTTTGCTGCATTAGGTAGAAACTAAAAGCTCAAAAGTAAAAAATCTTTATTTGGATAAAAAAACAAAGTTTTGGGCTGTCTGTTACGTAGATGACATTAGTGTTGTTGATACATTCTCATGTAAGCAGTCTTTAAGGGCTAGCTGGTTGAGGTGAAGCTAAACTACACACTGTTGTGTAGTTTGAAGACCCTGCTCATAGTTATCAGGTGTTTCCCACTTATTCAGTCTGATCAGACCTTCTGACTGTGTGGACTTGATTGAAAAGTTAAAACTTCATATTTTTTTTTGTGTCTACAGGGCTGGGCAACGCATCGATATGTTGATATTGTCCTAGATTTTGGAATAACCGAATCAGAATCAGCCTGGGAACGCCTCGGGATCCCCCAGAATGAGCTGGGGGATCGGAATGTTACCGGTGAGAGGGAGGTCTGGGTCGGCCTGCGTGGCCTACTGCCACCGCAACCCGACCCCGGATAAGCGGTGGAAAATGGATGGAATCAGCTTTATTGGCCATGTATGCGTACATGGAACCATGGGGGTTGCAGTGTTGGTGTTGAAGAAAATCACCATATAACTTAGGATTGAACTGAACACAGTTGGATTCACAAGTAAACAGCTTATATAACGTGTTATGTAACACACATTCTGATTCACAGGAACATTCTTAGGAAACGATTAGGACGCCAGACAAATTGTAATAAATCTCTCCTATTCGTACCAAATTGCCAAAAGGTTGACTTGACCTGAACAAGGACATGAGAACATGACTGAATGAAGAGACCAGATATGCTTTGTTTTTGGTTCAATGGACTGGTTTGATTGGTGGAAAGTAACTTAAGGGGGGTGAATCTTGACTATGAAAGTGATCTGTGAAAAGTAATACATTTGGATTGGTTTCGATATGCTAAACTGGTTGATGTTGGCCTGATCTTATTAAAACACTTCCCGCTGGTTGCAACTCCAGTTTGTCGTCTCTTCTCGTCATTTTGCCACAACATTGGGGGGCTCCTCCTGAAGTCCACTGTCATCTCCACAGTTTTGAGCTTGTTCAGCTCCAGGTTGCTCTGACCACACCAGAGGACCAGCTGTTCAACCTCCCGCCTGTACGGAGACTCATCACCGTCCCTGATGAGGCCAATGACCGTTGTGTCATCTGCGAACTTCAGGAGTTTAACAGATGAGTCCTCTGAGGTGCAGTCGTTTGTGTAGCGGGAGAAGAGCAGTGGGGAGAGCACACATCCCTGGGGGGCACCAGTGCTGATAGTCCGGGTGCTGGATGTGATTTTTCCCAGCCTCACCTGCTGCGTCCTATCAGTCAGGAAGTTTGTGATCCACTGACAGGTGGAGGCTGGCACATTGAGCTGGGAGAGTTTTGTTTCCGCAAATATTCCTGTGGATAAAAATACCTGGTTTGCTCATATATAACTACGCTCTGTGGGTTAATATCTGTAGAGTTAAAGACACAGGCAGATGGACCCGCGACCACACATGATGAACTTTGTCTGTTTTATTTACTGAATTGCAGGAATGAATCAAAAGGTGTAAAAATATAAAAACCTCTAACCCGAGCAGGTCGACACCATGTGGCCCTGCAGGGCCTTTTCACATCTCACTATGACGTCACTTTTTTTAATGTAAAATAAAACCAACTACAGTTGTCACATAATTAAAGTGGACTATAAAGTACAATATTACACACTGAAATGTGAAGAATAATAAACCATCAATGAAAGTACAAGTACCTGAAAATACAAACAAATTGTACAGTAAGTACAGTACTTTCCACCTCTGGGAATATGGAGCAATATGTGAATGCAGTGGTGGGCCGTCAGGGCCTGCAAGGCCTTCTCTGCTGGCTTAAACAGAATCACAAAGTTATTATAAGTTATAAAAATATTGTTCCCATTGTCTTATTTTCTCATTGCACAGCTACTGTCTTCCTCAGTTGCTCTGCTTCCAGTGCAGCTTGTCAATCAGATTTCCCCTCTGTGTATCTAGGTAAGAACAGAAGCCCGAGGCCTGCAGACTCACAAGTGAATCCCTTTGCAGTTTAAGTGAATGGGGACGATATTGTTGATTGTCATCGTGTTCAACCAATCAGATCTTTAGTTTGACATGTTGGGCGTATTCTTTGATGTGTCAGAGCCTGCTAGCTGGCCTACAAGTACGTGATTGGTCAGTGGGCTTGCGTGACATGTTGGGCGGTGACAATCTCAATATCTGCTACCTCTGCCGAGCGGACATTTTTAGCCTCAAATGCATTAAAACGTATTCAAGAAATTCAACTGGGGAGGCTCGACTGTCTTCACTGGTGTCCATGAATCGAGAAGGACTTCTTACTGGAACTAAAACGCACGGATGTACTGAACAGCCATGAGATTAAACTCTTTGTTAACAAAGAAAGGAGGATGGACTTTGTCTTTAAATAGTGAACAGCAGCTCTGGTAAGTGAACTGCTTTTGTTTTTACATCTGCAGTAGCTTTAATATGCTTGTTTATGTATTATTATTTGTACAACTTGTTTTTATGAAGATTTGTGTTTGGTTTTATATGTGATAGGAACCATTGTTACGTCCAATGTTGCTCTGGGGACATATTTAGTAGGTGCCAGTGCTGGCAACTTGGCGATTTTCGCTAAATCTGGCGACTTTCCAAACCCTCATAGCGACTTTTTTTGTCAAAAGCTACTAGCGACAAATCGAGTGACTTGTTCTGGTCTTATTGGAGAATTTTCTGGTGTTTCGACTTTAAAGCACGTACGTTCTGCACTGTCGTGAACGAGCAGCGGGTGCTGCCGTGAGCACCTCCGCCGCCCACAGAAGCCTCGCGCAGCAGTCAGAGCAGAGAGGAGACGCACTCTATCTACAGGTGTTGAGCTTCATTTTTACACAAAACAAATAATAACCGTAGCTGTGTTTCAGCTGCAGGACAGCAGTGAAGGCCCAGGTATAAAATGCATGGCCCGCCACTGTGTGAATGCAAACAGAAATGATCATATTAAATTACAGTTGTGAGTGAAATTGTAATGTAAAGTAGCTCTGACAGTTATGTTGGTAAAGCTATTAATTTGTGCTGCACTGTCAGTGTACGGTACCTCAAAACTGGTTTGTGCTTCTTAACTCAACCAACTGGGTGACGTCAGCGGCTTTAGAAGCGGCCTGAAGCCTTCGTGACTGACCGGTGTGTCCGAGCACCGGCAGATGGCGGCCTTGTAGCACATGAAACCTGCAACAACCTGCGGCAGCCTCACACAACGATACATACTACACGAGGCTCTGTGGGGAAGCACAAACAAACGCAGTGTTTTTTTTGTCCTTGTTGGCAGTAAAGCAGAGAGACCAGTGATTCTCCCTCACAGGGAGCAGAAGGCTGATCTAACCTGTCAGAAAACACGGCTCAGCCTCATGTAAAAACAATAAATCATCTGTGTGAAGTGACAAAAGGTCTGCAGGAACCCATGTTAGTTGGATGGGGTTATCCTTTGAGAAATACGGGATCATTTATATCTCTTAGTGATACCCTTCAAATGAAACAAGTACTTTATGAGGGCACATGGGAACCTCTGCTGAACCTGAAATAGACGGCTCCATCGTGCTCAGCTCTTAAAGTAAACACGAAGATGAACAGCCTCAATGAGCCTCCTCCGCTCTGCATACAGTGTCCGTGTTTATCTGTTATGTGTGCGCCTCCTGTTCCAGTCTATTCACTGGCTGAGTGGGAGTTTCTGCTCTGGGCCAGAGCTCTACATTGTTCTCCATCCCCCACATATCTGTGCTGCATCCACATACTTGATCAGCAGAAACTGCATCCAGAAGAGACTGCGCTCCACACGGTCATCATCAGGCCTCATACACGAACGCCCTGAGTATTATTATGAGCTGTTAATATATGTTAAAAAAAAGCATATATGTTTAAAAAAAAGCATAAATCATCAGCCATCAACACTGCTCTCATTCTGCGGGCGCCTCTTGCTCTCTCGCTCTGTCTCTCTCGACTACCGTGGGTGGAGTTAGCATCTGATGAGTCCGGTTCCTAACACAACCCATGAAACGTGCATTTGCATTAGCGGAGCTTGTTTCACCACCACCACCACCGCAGGAAAACGGAATGCGCCGCCTGTTAGAGACGCGGTCGCTGTGAGGAGCCAGTTGAAAGCACCGGAGGCGGAGGAGGAGGGGGAGGAGGAGGGGGGCGGGAGACTTCCTGCAGAGTCAACACGCGAGAGAGGACGGATATACGATGCAGCGTAGTTCTGCGACAGTGTAGGCTACACCTGTGAAGACGTTTTTTGTTGTTGTTTTTAGCGGCAACCACACTGGGACTAAGTTTATGTGAGTATACTTGTTGTGTGTTTGTTCTCTTTTTCGTTGGTGGAAAGTTTTAAAATTACGTGTTAGGGAGATTTGATGTAAACACATGCGAGTCTGTTCAGTGATATTACTCCAGAAGGTGAATGGTAAAATGACAGTAATATCTGCAGGTAAAAAAACGAGGTCATACTTAATATGCAGTGGTTCAAGTAACAGGACACTTCTCCAAAGGGGTCCCAGAATAAATGTGAAGGGTCACTAGCTGCTGACCCTAACCCTGACCCTGCAAAATAACATTCCCACACAACTATACTGCATTCTCTTAGCATTAACGTTGTAAATTCTAAACAAAACAATAAGTCTACAAAACTAGCCCAGGCCCACTTGAAGTTTAGGCAGGTTAAGTATTACAGCGTATTTTTTTGGCCGTCCCTGTCTTTGTCACAACATTTCTTTGACTTTGTTTTTTCCTGTAAAAGTACTTTTTATCTCTCTAAAAAACTATCTGAGAAGTAAAATCACTCATTAGTTGGGAGCAATGCTATAGGGTTATTTTATTGTGTTGTATGTATTTTAAACAGCAACAGCAGCTTTGTATTGTGTGTATTGAAAGACATTAACTTAATTTGATAGTAGAAACCTTAGAAATGTATTTGATGTTCCGAGGTGTCACTCATTTCAAAGAATCATTTGTCTGATGTCTGAAATTGAAGTCTACCAATCAGTCTGCATGTTAGTTTTCAATGTCGCTTGCCTGACAGCCCATGTATGTGTTGTTTTTTTGTGTGGAAAGTCCCGTGTCTGTGCTTTTGCTCATCTCCTGTCGCATGTATGTGGTTCCTCCTCAGTTTCTGCACAGAGACTTCTGCATTTGTCCCACCGTCCACAGGATGCATATGAATAGCTTATTAAATCAATGGAGTAAGTATTAAGAGATTCAAATTCCTTTTTTTAACTGTTCTTCATATTGTTTACATTGAATGCATACATTTAAAGGGTTGTGTTATTACCATAGAAAGTGCTTTTTTGGTGACTTATAGCTGTGTGTGATATGCAGTCCCACTCAGAAGTAAGTAGGTGACAAGCTCAAGTTATCTGGCACCGAACTGAGAAACGAACTGTCGCCCGTCTTGACCTGTGATCTGTGCACCGCTGCGTTTGTTTCATGTCAGTGTCTCACATCCATTGCAGCAGTTAGTGTTGAATCTTCACCTCCTGTGTGCCGTTGTGCCTCTGACGAACTGTGGCTTTAAGCAGGTGATTCTGCCGTACAGTCATTGTGTGCAGCTCTGCATTGTGCCGAAATAGAAAGAGCTTCACTCAGCATCCTGCCTCTCCGAACGCGTTCAAAGAGAAGTGTCCTGTTACCTGGCCACCATGTCGTCCTGCACAGGCTATAGGTCTCTTTCCTTTTTACCTCTTACAATTGTTCAGAGAATGTATTTCTGCATCAGTAGATACATGGAACCCCGGAGTGTTTAATAATAAATCAATCAAATATTTTAGGAATAAATGGTGTAAATGAACTAGCAATTTGTGACATAGTTGAATAAATTATTTAAAACTCAAGTGATTATTATGAAATGCTATGTCATCATACATTTTCAAAATAGTTTTATTGGATATGATTTTTATGGAATAACAGACTTTTTTTAAATTCAAAGGAGTCTTTTTAAAGTAGTATTTTTATTTCATATGCCATTTTCTACACCATAAGCAAAACGACACTTTCATATCAAGTCAAGTTTTATTTTATAACAACACATTTTTTGCGACGGAGCACAATTAAGTCCCGCCCACATAGGAGGGGAACACAATTCATCGTTCTCCCCTGTCTTTATATTGTGTGAAGGTGCCTCCTTGTCACTTTAGTCTGCTAGCAAACAACAGAAAAATCCCGAAAAAGCTGCTGTGTGGTGGGATGCAATACCAACAGGGTAAATAACCCATAATTATATTTTTATAAGCAGCCAAACTGAAAAAATTTAGGATATAGGCAATAAGATGTGAGGCAGCAGGCTGATGGAAAAACTAGGGAGAGCCTGACACTCAAGCTGCATTCCAAATCGCTTACTTTTAGTACATACTGCAGCTACCCTTAAAAGGTATGTACTGTTGCATACATAACATAATATACCTTGAAGTTTTACCCTCTTAGCCAGACAAACATGCTGGCTTGCATTCTGCAAAATGCGATCGGGTGTAGTAGAACATCCTGGAATTTTTGGCATACTGCATTTGACGTACTATGTATTGGGAAATCTGTTCGGGGCATACTAAGTACCATGGTACTATGGGTACTGGTACGCAGTCAGTATGACTAACGTAACGTGTGCAGCAAGCACTTTGTCCAAATATTTGATGTAGAAATACAGCCGCAGCAGAAGCACAAAGAGGTGTGAGGCTGTGCTGATGCCAGGCCAAAGCAAACATCTGCATCTGAGAAATAGATAAGGAGAACCACATGCAAATATAATAAATCAAAACATTATTCATTTTTGCCGCTTAAGCACAAAAACAACTGTGGAGAATGCATATATTATAGGGAAAAAACTCAGGCTTGTCTGTAAAGTACATTAAAGTATATAATGCTAAATGATATCAAACTGATTACTTGTGATATATTTTTTATCTCTGTTTGGTTGTTGTTTACATTGTAATGATCACGAGCTCAATAATTTACAGACTTTCTTATTTACCTTCATGATACTGCTACATGCCTTGGAAGCTAGGCTACTAAGCTGCAATGTTCATGTTTGCTCTGGCTCTGTCGTTTGCAGCAGGCCTTTGAAAACAGTTCTTGGCGAGCGATGTGTGTCGTCCGCCTCCGCTGCTCACCAATGACAGGCAGTTGGATTTATATGCAGACTGTTGTTGTGTGAGTCTGGGCAGTGGATGGATACAGGGAGGGGGAGAGAGGGAATCCTAACGAATCCTCTCCTCTACTTCTCCTACGTTTGATGCCGATGCGGAGGATCCGACGGGGAGTCCCCCCACACCCCGGGTCGGAGGGATCGCAGCGATCACCGCCAGCCTCTTAGCCTTAAGCTCTCGCCACGCTGAGAATGATCTCACCATATAGACCGATCCTCTGAACTTTACATCTCAGTATCTTTGTGATGTCTCACTGTGTACCCGTTTGTGTTCTTTATTTTCCATGAGGAGTTTGGGAGTAACCCGTGAGATGAAAAGTATTAACCTGGGTCTTAGGGCATTTTCAAACCTATTGTTTGTGGACGAGTTGTTAACTTGTTGGCCTTTGTTTTCTACGGGTGTGGGGGTCCTGTGTTCTGGGTCAGTGAACGCAAAAGTGAGAGCATCTCTCACTTTTTGCCTTTTGATTTTTTTTCCTACATCACGCAAACCCAAACTGTAGTGGACCCAGGTTGATACCTGGCATCAGCTACCACCAGTATTACAGCTACTGTGCTGCCTGCCATTGGATGTTGACTTTAACATGCCTCAAATGCTACATTCAGGAATGTTTGTTGGTTGTCTTTTTGGTGACCAGCCACATTTTTCCTACATAGCATGAACTTGACAAACAGTGAGGCTCAAACACTGGCTGAGTTCAGTGGTGGTGGTGGTGGGGGGAGGAGGCAGTAGAAAAAGGGACAGAGATACATTGTGCTGCTTCCACGTTTTGCATGACCCCTAACACTGTTTTCCAGCCCACTCGCCCCTCTCTACAAGCTAAATGTTGTTCTCAAACTGTGTTTTTCTTCACAGAAGAAACACAGCGTGAAGAATCTCACACATATTTGTACAGTCAAGCAATAACGCTCGAGGCTGTCTTGAACTAATGCCTTTTGAGTTATTCACTAATTCAATTTCAGTTCATGAGCAATTTATTTAACTCCCATAGACATTATTGAGGGCTTTTGCAGTTAAGTGATTGGTGATCTAACAGCTGTAGGAAGCACCTGAAAATATGTTGTTGGACCGTACCATGTCTTTGATGGCATGTCCATATGACCAACGTCTGTGTGACTTTAAGAGCCAGCTGGTCTTAGCTGAGCGCTCCTGTTAACATGTCATATTAATATAGGCTGTTATTCTGTACCTAGTGCCAAGCAAAAATCTAAATGCAAGCCATGTTTCTTTTTGACTTAAAGATCTGATTTGGTGGTCAAAGGTCATGTCCCATTCTCTTGAACGTGTGTTTGTACCACCAATCAGAATCGTCTTTGGCAGCTCTAAGTTCCGGAACCAGCAGCGGTGCCCCTGGAAAATACGGGAATGTCGTGTGCGATACACAGCCAATGGCAGACTTATACCCACAGTCTAGTGGAATATCTCAACATCTACCCAAATGGATTGGCACAACATTTTGTGCATCTTAATCACCAGCCATCATCATGTCAACACATTTTAGTTTGTCCAAGACTTTTGTTTACGACCAAATACCTCCCCAACTAATGACTTTCCCATCAGCCATTGCTGTACATTGGAGTAATTAGCAAATGTTAGCATGCTGCTTGACCATAATTAGATGGTGATTATGGTAAAGACTATACCTGATAAACGCTGACGTTAGCATTTATCTCAATGAACCGCAATAATAATGATAAAAATGCTTTATTTATAGCCGCCTTTCAAAGCACACAAGGCCACATTACAGGAGCAGTGAAAAACAAGCATTGATGTATCAAGCCATCATAAAATCAAACAAAACCGTAATATACAGTAATAAGCTGATAAAATAACTTGGTATAAAATCTTCTTCATAGAGCTCATAGAATATTCTTAAACCAAGAACTGCTAAAAGAACAGTTTATTAAACCTACATTAGTGGAATTGGCACAAGCAGCACCTCCAAGCAAATATTCTAGAGCTAGAGAACTCCAAAATTGCACACAAACTATATATTATTGATGTAATCATCACATCTTTTTCTAAATATATCTCAAATTAGGGATGAGTAAAAAGTTGAAAAAAACCATCCCTGATGTTCCCTAAATATTAAGACTATCTTCCATAAAACAAAAAGTAAAAATACATAACCCTCTTTCTTTACTATGCCTTAACCCCCACCACCATCAAATATTTTTCATACAGTCCCTTAACACATCACTTCTCAGAGATCACTGATGTGACGTTTTCTTCCTTGGAGCTTGGGGTTGGAGAGGCAACAGTAACCACATTACCACTTCACCATGGTATTAGGCGGTGTACCCCAGTGCAGAGCACATTACAGCCATGACCACATTGCAGCTTTCTGTTTCCATCCTCATGACTTGCAGGCGATACAGTAAAAATTGTGCACTCTTCATTCTCCAATTGATCCTATTCGTTTGGTTTGATCATTTGATGTATAATGGAGTATAAAGAGACGGAAAGTAAAACAAGACATTGTGAGTTAGCCCAGTGGTCCCCAACCACCGGGCCGCGGACCGGTACCGGGCCGTGGATCATTTGGTACCGGGCCGCACAGAAAGAATAAATATTATATTATTTCCGTTTTATTGATTATCAGAGTCTGAAGAAAGTTTTATTTTGAAAAATGACCGGATTCTCTCGCAATTTCATCCGCCTGTGTCTCTTGACAAGATGCTTGTCTCGGTCACGTGATAAGTTACCTCAAAAATTAAGCCCGCAAGCTCGTGAAAATGAGTAAAACACTTTTGGAGAGCTTCTTTGCAAAGAGAAAAGGTCACTAAGGAGACAGAAGAAGAGCTACAACTTCCAAGAAGGCTTCATTTAACAGACAATATCAGGACTCTAATTAAATATCAGGAGTAATTCTGACGCGCTAAACCCGCTCTGCAGAATATGTGGAGACATTGGAAGATCAGCTGCTGGAGATTGTAAATGACGGTGGCCTTAAAAGTATGTTTGAGACAACAACTCTGCTGGTGTTTGGATTAAAACCAAGGCTGACTATCCTGAGATCGCCACTAAAGCACTGAAAACCCTGCTTCCATTTCACACATCCTCTTTGTGAAGCGGGATGTTCTGCAGTGACGGCAATCAAAACAAAACGGAGTAGACTGGACATCAGGAACAGACTTCGGGTGTCAGTGTCTCCATTATCCCAGATGGGACAGTCTCATTGCAGAGAAACAAGCTCAGGGCTCCACTGATTCAGCGTTATTGTGAGTTGCATTTTATATTTGTTTTCATGCCGATCGTATCATGTTATTTCGTCGTGTTTTCCCGCCACACCTTGAAGGCCGGTCCGTGAAAATATTGTCTTACATGAAACCGGTCCGTGGTGCAAAAAAGGTTGGGGACCTCTGAGTTAGCTGGTGTGGCTGACCAAACAGTGTAACCTGAGTTCAAGCACGGCAAATGAAGATAGTGAATGAGGGCAGTGGAACGGAAAGACATAGAAGACGAAATGTTGTATAATGTATCAGTTCCTCAGTGACGGGCGATTGTTCCAAGGAGAGACCTCCAAGCGAGAACAGTTAAAGAGCTTTCATGAACTGGTTGAATCACTGTTGTGAACATCAAACACCATTTAAATATATGTTCTAGGTTAAAAAGATTTCAAATGGAACTCATTTTCCACACTGAACTCACATGTCTAAACTATAAATATGAAGTAACTGCAAGCTTAGCTTAGTTTAACACAAATACCTTTAAAGTTAACACATTGTTAACTTAAGCATATTTTTATCTGTACAATTAAATGGTATGGTATCAATCTTCTCACAAAACCTTCAGCAAGAAAATTAATAAGCACATTTTCCCAAAATGTTGAACTATTAATTTTTTAACTGTTTATCACAAAGTTATATCCTTCTATTCAGCCTGTTGTCTTCTATAATAATTAAACAAATCCATAACTGAGCTGCACAAATCTTCCAGCAAACCATGGTCCCTTATAAGCTGGGTTTGAAAAATAATGCGCTGTAATTCGTAGATTTCTCACAAAATTCTTTGTATGTTATCCACGTAATCATCAACGACAAAGTATAAAGACAGCAAGAGACACTGCTGTTCGTTCCCCATGTAAAAGTCAACGTTGATTTATTTGTCACTTAACTTGCGAACTTTAGTAATTGCACTTCTGTTGTTATTTTAACCCAAACGGCAATCTTTCATCAAACCTAACCAAGTAGTTTTGTTGCTTAAACGTAACTGGGTTGTTTCCTGAGAAGATAGAAGTTTATTTTGAAAAGTTTGTATGCATGATAACAAGCATAAATTGACACGTGGTGCTGGACTTAAATGAGGAATAACGTTTTGTAAGATATCATACAAGTCGTTGTGTGAGGATCCGTTGACCCATCCCATACTGTAGACCCCATCATGGCCAAATTTAGTGCATGTTTGTTCACACACAAAAATATCAAACAGCAAGATTTCCAAGGCAACAAACTCAGGCTTAATAATCAGAAACAGAACATACGAAGAGTTATTATGAATACTGTTTACCAGACCAGGTCAATATTGCATTAGTGAGGAATGGATTTATAGTTACTGATCTGCAGTAGAAGCTCCCATGGATCCTCACACACAGAGTTGGACACCGCAACAGGTTCAAGGCATGAGGATTGCTATTTTTTAAAGCTGTCAGCCGAATTAGGAATGCAGTAAGATTTTTGGATGATGTCCAGCATGAAGATGCAGCATGCCGAATGGCTCCACCTACGTATTGTTGTGTGTCATTGATATGTAGCCTGTTGACGCTGTTGCACCACCTCCAAGCTCATGTCAATACAGCTCAGAAGGACACACGATGAGAGTGCTTTGATAGAAAACAGAGTAATGCTGCTGTGACGCAAAATCATGATGACTGAAAGTTTTGTTAAACTATGTTTTCTTAGTTGATGATGTGTTCGACATTATATTAGATAGCTTCAATGATGGTGCCAGCTCCTGTGGGCAAGTACTTTTTACACCAGCAGGAAAGAGAATGCTAAATAAACAGTGCTGTAGTTTGAACAAAATTGCATCGAAGTTTGGAAATATGAACAGATCATTGCACTTACACTAAAGTGCTTATGATCCATTGCAAGACTTCTATGAAATATGTATGCATGAGAAGTATATAAACTCACAGTTAGGCAAATGTAAAAAGTATGAGAACTGGCAGTGGTGAAAAGTGCATTATTGCACTATTTACAGATTTGTAAAATAGTTAGGTCAATCCATCTCGACCAGATAAATGAATAATATATAATATTATATATAAATTAATATATCTTTCTTAAGGGGCCATTCTGCATAATGCCAGCTTGTGATTTTAATATGTAAAGCTGCACTGCACTACTATTTTTATATTAACAATAGATAAAATGACTTGTTTAATGTGAAAAGAGTTGCTCATAGTGACGAACCCACAGCGATTTATTCCCACATCGTTTTAGCTTCTTTCTTGTCATTATTTTGGTTTTTGGGCCCAAAGCTTTAATGTTTTGGTTTATTCTCACCACTCTAGAGTAGGTGGAGACCAAAGCACAGTTAAAATAGGAGTCAGTGAGGTGTATGAACTGGACTGCAGACTGGACTCCACTAACCGGGACAAACAGAGTGAATCATATGAACGGGTCCAACGCAGGTTGAATGCACATCGGCAGGTCATTATATTTGATATACTTTATAAGATATGATAATCTGGTCTCAGGTCACATGTTTCGCCCGCGTCCAGACACCGTCTCTCTCCCTCTTCCTGTCCTAACAGTTCTTGTACTCATAGAACGGAAGTTGCATTCAGCAACTACTTTTACTAAAAGCAGAAAGTTACCAGTGGAACCACTGGTTATTTTTGCAACTTCAACGTATGGGTCTGTGATTCTTTATTGCAACTAAAGCAATATCTGCTGCCTCACATTTGACACGCTCACCGGAACATTCCTCTTATCCCAGCTGTGGCAAATATTAATTTTATCGACTATCATACATTTTTTAGAATTTTTTTTTTTCAAATAGTGATTTTGATAATCGTAAAAATGTTGGTTGACCCCTCATTTTAATCAAGAACCCAGTATGGAATGATACATCTGCATTTTCTTTAGGTTTTATATGTGTGCTGTCAGTGGGACAGTGTTCTAACTTATAAAGTATATTAGTATGTAAAGGAGCACTGAATCTTTCGTGCCCTGATGTTTAAACACGTTGCTCATGTTCTGCAACAGTGGCGTAACTCATTGTTACTGGGCTATGCGTGGTCGACCAGTCCGATCTAGGGTTGGGTAACGTTTGGTTTTTTCCCGATACCGGTGCTAAAACGATACTTTTAAAACGATACCGGTGCCTAAACGGTACCTGAACCGATACTTTTTTCTTCAAATTGAACAATATATTAACTGTTTAAAGTATACTATAAATATAAATAAATACAAAACACTTGGCTTCAAACTACAGCTTCAAACTTTTTAACTATAAACAATATGTTAACTGTTAACAGTTTACAGTATAGCCTACTTAAATAAATATAAATAAATACAAAACACACACACACTCTGTACACACACTACAGCTTCAAAGTTCAGCAATTATTTTTGCAGAAATATGAGCATATGTTCCATCTCTGGCAAAATATGACAGGTCTCATGACTTATTTTATTTTACCAGTTGGTGGCGGTAATGCGCCAATTTGTCGTTTGCCAACCGCCAGTACACCTCAAAGGAGGAGAAGAAGAAGCTTTTGCGTGCCTGTGTTGTGCTTATGAGCGACAGCGCTAAGTACCCCGTTGTAATAATACTATGAGTGAGGAGCGAAGGACCGAGTCCTGCTGCCAGGACGGAGTCATCAGAGTAGTGTAAAAAAAGTATTTCAATCGGCTCAGGCACCGAAAGGAAGCACCGAAATCTGCGTTGCGTTTCGGTCCGGTAGATACCGGACGTATAGGAACCGGTGCCATATTGGCACAGAGTTTCGGTACCCAACCCTAGTACGATCCCCGTCCACCATTCTCTGCCTTCAGAAGCCTTGCACACTCAGGCAGTGCTGCGGGGCCTGCGTCACCTCGCTTTGGAAAATCCATAAAGCGATTAACAGCTATCGTGACTTGGCTCAGGCCAGTTTAAGTGCTCAATTTAAGCAGCCAAAAAATGACGTGACTGGAGGGCTGTGAAAGGCAGATTAATGCTCTGCTGTGGCCTAGTTGCCCACATCGTACATACTTTACGCTTGAAGTCACTGGGGCTCAGAGAGATGCTGTAACCCACACCCTGAGTCTGAATATATTTTAATTTCTAGACTTTGTTGGCATTTATATCCTTTTAGCAATATGTCGTGCTCCTGGAAATGACCCATCCTTCTGTGAGTGACAGTATATGTCCCATGGCATGTTAGATACATTAGTACCAATTTGGTGTAGAAAAAAGCCGATTGAGTTGCTGTTACTTGCATAATTTTTGGAAGGTGACACAGTCATTGGTCTAAGTGTATAAACAGACACGACATATCCTTGTTGACAGAGGAGGACCTCTGGGGGGGGGGGGGGGAGGAATCCTGCTTTGGTGCGAAAAGATTTTTACTGGGAGACCTTCATGAGCAGCATTCCTTATCAGCCAGCAGGCCGTCAGTGTGGCGATGGCCAAGCCTGATATCCTGTTGGCGATGTGTATGGTCAGAAGCGGGTCAAACTCACAGCGGGTTGTGAGAATGGCTCTTCACCATGGAACGGACATATTTCCTGCGTGCTGCTTGTGTAACCTTCCCATGTCAGGAAAAGCAACACAAAACTGCTGAAGAATGACGACTTGCCTCACACGCGAGAAATCTGAGTCAGAGCTGTCAACACAGCAGCCAAATGAATCATTGTTGATTGTACGTACCGCTTTAAATCCCTTCAGTATGGAGCTGCTGATATGTGCGGCCAGATTCTTATTATGTTGTCTGAAAGAAGATTATGACAAGTGGTAAACCCAAACTGCAGGCTTCAAAATGTTCCGAATGCTCAGAATGACATAACAGATGGGATATCCATGTTTTTCTACAGCCTGTGCTCATCATGGTCCCTGTGTGTTGGTTTGGATGGAGATAACTGTGGCTGAGGAAAGAGAGAGGGAACGAGAGAAAAGCAGATAAAGTGGGAAAAGGAATCTGGAATAGAGAAATGGAGGAAACAGGCTAGGCAACACAAACTCCAGAACTTGTAAAACTGAACAGTGAAAACTTCTGTCAACATGGGGACATTATTGCAGGAAGCATCATTCAATAATGAGACGTGAGATACATATATCTGATTTGTAATAGAGGTAGGAGAACTCCCAATTCAACGTATCCTCATAGGATATACTACTGTGTGTGCAGTCGCTTTGCTGCTTGCTCTTGCCTCTGCTTGCCTCTGCTTGCATTTTCTTGCTTCAATTTGCCAGATATATCACATATATCTTGCCAGATATATCACATATATCACTCTTCAACATTTTAGTGAAGACAAATCCAGAAAGTCGTCGAGCTATTTGGATTGTTGGCTACTGCTAACTAGCAGCTAAGCTAAAGCTAAGTAGCCTAAGATGCCTCTCTTCTCCACGGACGGCTACTACAAACTCCTACAGAAGATTGCAGTCTTGGAAACAAAAATCTACAGACTAGAAGTAAACGCGGAAGTAAATGGACTGTGTGGGAATGATACCACTCTACCATGGCCTCAAAACACTGGACAAATGCAAGCTAAGACACAGCTAACTAGCATAACCAGGCCTACCAAGAAACAGGAGGAGAGAGCAGATAATGAATCTTATGCGACTGACTGGCCTGCACTAGCACACGGGCAGAACTCCTCCTCAACCCCTGCACCCAGACGGACAAAGCCAAGGACAGCTAAGGAAAGTAAAACCAGCAAAATACCTCCACAACAACCAAGCCTACAACTTCAAAACAGATTTGCTCCATTGTCGCAGGATCATAAATCTCCATCTGATGACCTGGATAAGCAGCTATCTCCTCAAAGCAGGGTAAGAACTGAGAGTAAATGTGAGAAAAGGCCGCAGGCAAAGCGAGTGACTGGGCCTGAGACTCTGATTGTTGGTGACTATGCTGTAAAAGATGTCAGAAAACTGTGCAGCCAGAACACCAAAATACTCTGCTTTCCGAAAGATATGGTCTCTGACACGAGAGACAAATTCCTGGACATCGTGGCTGACTATCCCACAGCGAAAAACATCATCGTGCATACAGGAAGCTGTGATATTGTGAAACAACAGTCTGAAGTTCTAAAGCGAGACTTTATTGATCTGTTAAACACAGTCAGCTCTGTCAAGGCTGAGGTGTTTATCAGTGGCCCTCTCCCACCAGTCAGAGGAGGAGATGAAGGATTCAGCAGGCTGTTTGCACTGAACAGATGGCTGTCAACTGCATGTGCTGACCATTCAGTACATTTTATCAACAATTTCTACCTTTTCTGGGAGCGCAGACATCTTTTTACAGCGCATGGAATTTGCCTGAACACGTCAGGGGTAAAACTGTTTACCTCTAACCTATTTTTCTCCCTGCGTCACCCGTCTGTCCCTACTGCCAAGGACAAGATACAAGAGGAGTCTAAACAAGAGATAACCACACAGCATCGCCATGGAGACCTTACGGGAAGGATGCCCCCGCCTAACGACAGCCAAAAGGAGGAGTCTCCAACCTCATCATCAGGGACCGCCTTCGCCTCCGATCTCCCACTTTCCACACCCTTCCCAGACGAGGAGTCGTTACCTCCCTCCCCAGCACCTACTTCCACCCCCCAAATTCCATCCAGGTCCCTTTCCTCTCTCACACTCTCCCCATCCTCCCCCCACCTGGAGTTCACTGACCACATGAAAGAGCTGGTCATTGCTGGGACCAAACACACTCCTCGCCACACTCCTCGACGGTTCCACAACCATCTTCTGTCTCCCCTACATGATAACGGAAATAATTGATATCTTCTGGGTCCAGGCTACAAGGCTAATGACACCAATGACTCTCTCCAGGAAAAGTCGGGGCCCTGTATGCAGCTAGCCGCTTCAATTCCTGTCCTGCAAGTTTATAGAAAAAGAAAGGTGAGGCTGCGAAGAAACAATAGTAAACATGCTAACTTATCAAACTTAGCATACATTCCTCGTCAGCCTGTCCAAATAAATTGGGCAAAGAAAGCTTTAACCACATTAAACTTAGCTTTATTAAATGTCAGGTCTCTGTCAGGAAAAACATTTTTAATCAATGATTTTATTGTTGGGCACAAACTGGACATTTTGTTTTTAACTGAAACTTGGTTAAATCAAGATAACAGTGCAGCTGTTCTTATTGAATCAACACCTCCCAACTTCAGTTTCATGAGCGAAACAAGAGCGCATAAGAAAGGAGGTGGAGTTGCTATTTTATTTAATGATTCTCTTCAATGCAAGCAGATGTCCTTTGGTCATTTTGGTTCTTTTGAATATGGGGCTCTGAATTCCACTCAATCTCTATTCCTAAACATTTACAGACCACCTAAATACTGTGCAACCTTCTTTGATGAGTTTACTGAACTGCTGTCTGTAATCTGTATTGATTTTGACTGTGTTGTTATTGTTGGTGATTTCAATATCCATGTTGATAATCCCCAGGACAGAGATTATATAGAACTATGTGGTGTCCTTGATAACTATGATCTGACTCAGCATGTGACAGGACCCACCCACAACAAGGGGCACACTCTGGACCTAATCATCACCAAAGGTGTAAACATTTCCAAGGTTGCTGTGACTGATGTTGCACTCTCTGATCATTTCTGTGTTTTCTTTGAGAGTGCAATCTCCTTGCACACAAATGTCCAAACCAAGGTTGTGACAAAGCGTTACATCTCTGAAAACACCAGTGAACTATTTATTCAGAAGTTCTCCTCCACACCAGCCCTCTCTTGCCTCTCAGTCAATGAGCTTGTAGATGGCTTCAATTTTAAAGTTAAAAATATTATTGATGCCATTGCACCCACTAAAGTGAAGGTTGTCTCGGGTAAGCAAAGATCTCCTTGGAGAAATGCTACGCTGGTCAAAATAGAGAAACGAGAGTGTCGGAAAGCTGAGCGCAGGTGGCGAAAAACTAATCTCCAGGTTCACTGTGACATCTATAAAGAGAGACTTCGCAATTATAATTTGGAACTTAGAAATGCAAGGCAGTCATTCTTCTCTGACATCATAACCAAAAACAAGAACAATACACGCGCCCTATTTGCAACCGTCGACAGGCTAACAAACCCTCCAGTGTCGGTAGCTGCTGAGCTCCAATCCACCTGGGCATGCAATCAATTTGCCTCCTTTTTTACTGACAAAATTCAGAAAATTAGACAAGCAGTCAGTGCCTCCACACCAACCACAGGATATGTGTTGTCCCGATCTCTGAATAACATCCATTCAAATATCATGACACAATTCCACTCCATCGACCGTAGAAGCCTAGAAGACATTATACAACATCTGAAGTCATCCTCCTGCTGCTTGGATATTCTACCAACACACTTTTTCAAAAATATTTCAAACTGCATGACCACTGATCTCTTACATATTGTAAACACATCCCTTCTCTCAGGTGTCTTCCCACAAGCCCTAAAAACAGCAGTTATTAAACCGCTCCTAAAGAAGGCTAGTTTAGACTCCACAACGATGAAAAAGTATAGGCCAATATCAAACCTCCCATTTTTAAGTAAAATAATTGAAAAAGCGGTTTTCCAACAGCTGACCAACTTCTTGGCCGTAAATAACTGCTTTGATGTTTTCCAGTCAGGCTTTCGACAGCACCACAGCACTGAAACTGCTCTTGTTAAGGTTTTCAACGACATCCACTTAAACATAGACAATGGCAGAAGTTCAGTCTTAGTGTTACTGGATCTCAGTGCTGCATTCGACACGGTCGACCATGCCATACTCCTAGAAAGACTAAACATCTGGGTGGGACTCTGGCACAGCACTTAACTGGTTTGAATCCTACTTGAAGGACAGAGAATACTTTGTGTCTGTAGCTGATTACACATCAGAGCTGACTAAAATTACATGTGGTGTTCCCCAAGGTTCAATACTGGGGCCTCTTCTGTTTAACATCTACATGCTTCCACTAGCTCAGATTATGGAACGCAACAAAGTGTGTTATCATAACTATGCAGACGACACACAAATCTACATAACGATGTCACCAGGGGACTATAATCCCATACAAGGGCTGGGTAACTGCATTGAACAAATAAACATCTGGATGTGCCAGAATTTTCTTCAATTAAACAAAGATAAAACAGAAGTAATTGTTTTTGGTACCAAGGATGAACAATTGAAAATCACCGCTCAGCTTCAGTCACTGATGTTAAAACCCACAAACCAAGCCAGAAATCTAGGTGTAGTTATGGATTCAGACCTCAACCTGAACAGCCATATCAAGACAATTACAAAATCAGCCTACTATCACCTGAAGAATATATCAAGGATTAGAGGACTTATGTCTCAACAGGATTTGGAAAAACTTGTCCACGCATTTATCTTCAGCAGACTGGACTACTGTAACGGTGTGTTTACAGGTCTCTGTAAAAAGTCCGTCAGAAAGCTGCAGCTGATTCAGAACGCTGCAGCTCGAGTCCTCACTAAGACCAGGAGGGTGGATCATATCACCCCAGTTCTGATGTCTTTGCACTGGCTTCCTGTCCAACAAAGAATTGACTTTAAAATCCTACTGTTGGTTTACAAAGCACTGAATGGTTTAGGGCCAAAATACATCTCTGATCTGCTGCTGCCTTACGAACCATCCCGACCCCTCAGGTCGTCTGGGACCGGTCTACTATCTGTTCCCAGAGTCAGAACTAAACATGGAGAAGCAGCGTTCAGTTTTGCTGCTCCACATATCTGGAACAAAGTCCCAGAAAGCTGCAGGTCTGCTGAGACCCTCAGCTCATCTAAATCAAGATTGAAGACTTTTCTGTTTGCTGCTGCCTTTAATTGAACCACATTCAATTAATATATTAATCAATTTCCTGCATTTCTGCATTTTACTATTGCATTTTATTTCTTACACTGTTCTTAATTGCTGTTAAATCTCCTTTTCGCCTTATGTTTTGATGCTTTTAATGGTTTTAAAAGGACTGCACAATATATCGCCATTTCCTCCGGGACCGAGTTCGTGCAAGGCGTACACTATAAAACGCAGATCGGCAGAGATCTTTTCCTGACGTGGTTTGTGTGCGAGTAATTGCAGAATTGCGGCAGTGTATGGTTGATTGCGTGCAGCGTAATGTCTCAGGGAGACATGTGAAAATTACCTTATCAAGACATCAAGTCTCCGGACACCAGGATTGTGGGTAGCGTCCAGTGAAAAAACATGATATCTCTGCTTAGAGTATCCTCGACGGAGTTTCTGTACGAGAGCGCAAATCTTGAGTTAACCGATGAATCGTTGATAACGGGCGAAGTTTAAAAGAAAGTAGCAGAGGACAGGTCCAGAGCAGAGGCCTTGGCTACTTCAATTATTGTTTCAATGTATGTTTTAAATCTCCTCTACTTTTTGTGAAAATTACCTTATCAAGACATCAAGTCTCCGGATACCAGGATTGTGGGTAGCGTCCAGTGAAAAAACATGATATCTCTGCTTAGAGTATCCTCGACGGAGTTTCTGTACGAGAGCGCAAATCTTGAGTTAACCGATGAATCGTTGATAACGGGCGAAGTTTAAAAGAAAGTAGCAGAGGACAGGTCCAGAGCAGAGGCCTTGGCTACTTCAATTATTGTTTCAATGTATGTTTTAAATCTCCTCTACTTTTTATGACTGAATTTGATTTCTTACACTGTTTCTTTAATTGTTTTTAAATCTCCTTTTCTTTTGCCTCATGTTTTGATGCTTTTAATGGTTTTATGTGAAGCACTTTGAATTACCTTGTTGTTGAAATGTGCTATACAAATAAACTTGCCTTGCCTTGCCTTGCCTTACTAAAGTTACCCCTCATTTTTCGTGCTTTTTCCGACGAAAACCCAGCACGTCAATTTCGGCTCGTTACATGCATACAGTCTTTTCAAAATAAACTTGTCTTCACAGAAAAAAAAGACTTAAGTTAGGTTTTGGAATAGATCGCCTTTTGGGTGAGAATAACCAACGGAAGCTCCGCTACTATAGTACAGAAGTTATGTGACAGAAACATCAACATTGACTTCTCGTTTCACAAGGGGAACATCCAGCGGTCATCTGGCTAAAAGATCACTGTTTTTTGGACCCATCCATCACCCCTCCCACCTGCATGGTGTGTGATTAAGCGGCCTTTATACATCCTAGTTCATAATTAGGTGGATAACATACAAACAATTGTTGTGGGAGAGCTTCAAATTACAAAGCGTTTTTAGTGTGTTTTGGTTTTACAGCCTTTTAGTTTTGGCTCAGGCTCACCGCTCTCATCAGTACTGTTTTCAGATGCAGCAGGCATCTGTTTTCATACTACCTACCCAAACG
Organism: Melanostigma gelatinosum; assembly: GCF_949748355.1. Taxonomy (NCBI): domain Eukaryota; kingdom Metazoa; phylum Chordata; class Actinopteri; order Perciformes; family Zoarcidae; genus Melanostigma; species Melanostigma gelatinosum. Next base: position 24,462,466 of record NC_136639.1, read on the forward strand.
GCAGACAGACAACTATAGCTAATATCCACAGTGGAGCATTTAGCAGCTAAAGAGCCAGATATATTTCTTAGGAATACGTGGAGACCAAAAACAGAGCTCAAAGACGAGTGAATATTGGTAGCCAGAGACACGACTCCAATTAATGCCAATGTTGCTCTTCTGCTGATTGTGCTAACTGTTTGCTAGCATGTTGCATACAATGTTAGACAGTTTCAGCTTTATTAGATATTGTTACCGGCTGATGAGAATGCATTTCACACGTTTGGGGGGCATGACATTTCAGCTTCCACAGTGGTGATAAAAACAGCTTTCAAATACTATTGACAAGAGAAGGATGAAGGATTGAGACAGTAGTAAGCAGAGTAAGCAGTAAGCGTTAAAAGTTAGACTTGAAAATAAAAGTATCCCCATGGTCGAAATTATGAGATAGAAAGTTGAAATTATGAGATAGCATGTTGTCTGTGTACCAAGATTAAAACTATCACAACAGGTGGACAGGAGAGGCAACAGCCCGAAAAGAGGTTTTCCAAGGATTGAAAAAGATCGACAAATAATCCCAAAATGTCCACGAAGAGAAAAATGTATGCAGAGGGAAGAAAATGTAATGAAAGATGGGAAAGCGAATACATGTTTGTGCTTCAAGGAGAAAACGTGTCTGTCTTCTGTGTTATGAGGCGTGTCGGTGATGAAGGATACAATTCACGTCGGCATTTTGACACCAAACACGGAGATAAATTTAGCCTCCAAGAAAAACATCAAATTGTCCAAGAATTAAAAGGCAGACTGCAATCACAGCAGAATATATCTACACACGCTACAGCCCAGTGCATGCTGAAGGTATGTGAGCAGAGCTCCGACCAGATACAGACTTTTACAAATGTCAGTTTGTGAAGAAACACCATCGCAGACCGAGTTCATGAACTAGCAATCTAACAACACAGCTAGCTAAGAGACGAGCAGGTACTTGTGTTTTTAATGAACTGATGATGAAAGCACAGACAACACGGATACAGAGCATCTATCCATGTTTATCAGACCTGACTCTCAGTGAGCAGCTCTTGGATGTAGCTGCCATGCACAGGACGACGACAGGGAGGAACATTAGTGATGCAGAGAGGTGACACAAACAGCTTTGAACAAAGTTAATGTAATAACTTGTGTTTGATATTTGTCTTTATTTTCTTTAATAGTTTGATCTTTGATATAGTAATGTGGGTTTCTGAACCCTCAATTAAAATGATTTATGTTATAATAACAGAAATGTGTTTAAATATCATTTTACATTTATATAACTGCATGTACAATATTTTTACACTTGAATAAACAATAATCAAACACAGAGTTATTTAACAATATGTTAGGAGAAGTTAGTTATACAGTTATACAGTTACAACCGGCCCTTTGAGGGTGACCGTGATGCTGATGTGGCCCAGAGTGAAGATCAGTTTTACAATAATGAGGAATTGTGGCAAAAAAAAGAGATAATTGAATGCAATCTCTTACGACACATTTACTTGAATCGGTCTCTTCTATTCTATACACACAATATGTGTTTTGTGTAAACAGAGATGAGATGATACCTTCTCTTGAAGACAAACAGCTCTCTTGACCGCTCTGTACAAATGAGTTCAGTGTCCAGCCTTGTTATCCGTCAGTCCTGCCTCTATTTTAAGCCGCTCATTATTCACCGTCTTTGTTTCACTCTGTAAAGTGTAGGCACTCTCCCTCCTCCATGCAGTTAATAAGTGGGAGAGTGAAATTAGACCTTTTGTGAGCTCCTCTTTCATCCAGGGTCGCTTTCATGCTGTTAAATTGCCCTTTTGGCTGTCAGTCTTTGTGTTGGCGTGATCAGTTTAGCAGCAGTGTGCAATGAAATAATCTTAGATATTGGTGAGTTCATATATACCAGTATGCAGCTATAACATAGTTTTAAGAGTACATGGTGAGAGGTATGTCTTGGATGGTTTGCTGTCATGACAGGCTTTTCAGAAGGGCTCACCATTTTTTCAATTCCATTGTCCATTCAACTTTAGACTGATTTTAGGATTCTCTAAAAAATAAAGCCTACAGTCAAACATGTATTTATTTTCCTACATCGGAACGATAGTTTGAATTACAAATAATAAGTCATAGCGCCAGTCATTAGCCCAAAAATTAGTTTTTTGGTGCTCAAAGCATTGGAAGATTACATAAAAAAAAAAAAAATCAACATCATGTTCCAAATACAGTGCCTCAGTGACTGAAAATGGCGAGCGAATCGCAAGTCTTGAGACCAACGCCAACTTAAACGAGGATCACTTTCAAGCCCTCGAAACATCGTGCTCTACGCTAACCGAGCTATGTGCTAAGCTCAAAGCTAAAAACACGGACTTGGAGGGACGAAGCCGACGCAACAACCTCAGAATTATCGGGCTGCCGGAATCCATTGAGGGTCCCAGACCCACAAACTTCTTTTCTGATGCTCTGGTGGAAATATTCGGCGACAAAGTGCTTGTTGCCCCCCCAGAGTTGGACCGGGCCCACCGCACATTTGCTGCTACACCACGGCAAGGAGACAGACCCAGACCGGTGATTGTGTGCTTTCATCGACATCAAACCAAGGACCTGGTGATCCGAGAGGCCCGAAAGCGAAGGAACAACCTCAAATACAAGGACACTCCGGTACGTCTCTGAGGACTACTGCCCCAATGTCCTGGAACAGCGAGCGGCCTACCGCAACATCATGGCGGAGCTGTACAACTTGGGCCTGCGACCAGCTCTGCTGTACCCGGCAAGACTTCAAATTACTGGCAAAGAGGGTAACAAGAGACATGTCTCATCAGTCGAAGAAGCCACCACCTTCGTCAGAACACGACTGGACTCATGACGGTAAAAACTCAGCAGAATGAGGCTTAGACCTCGGTTCGCTGAAGCAGCTAGTTAGCCGGTGAAAGTTAGCGTTGCTGCACTCAATCAAGCCCGGTTATGGCGGTAAGAGTTTTGTTATTATAACTGTGTTCGGTAATTAGAGGCAAGTTGTCCTCCAAACTTAAGCTCTGATTTTTGCTGTTATTACTTTACACTGTTGTTATTCAATCGTTAATCACTGTAGCACCTCATGACACTTTGAAACTTTCCTTGTTTATATACCATTACTTTGCCTACAATCTGCCTGCACCTGCTAAGGGTAACACTGTGAACTATGGGAATTGCAACCAAAGAGACAGGTAGTATTGTAAAAACAGGAAGCCTGGCCAGAGGATCTGGGAATTGTTACTGTTCCCTTATGTTATGGGTGTGTTTTTTTTTTTATTATTTTATTTTTAAATATGAATTCCATATTTCACTCCAAGTTTTCAAATAGATCAAGAGGGGCAGCTATTATTATCGGTAAAAATGTAACATTTGAACTTTCAAAATTAGTCGAAGACCCTAATGGCCGCTTTGTAGCAGTCTCAGGTAGGCTATTTAATACCCCTGTGATATTAGCAAGTATTTATGCACCTGGGACAACGTTAGATTCATCACCCACCTCTTCTCATCTCTCCCCGACATAGACAGCCATTACTTGATCCTGGGAGGTGACTTTAATCTTACTCAGGATCCCAATCGTGACAGATCTTCCTCCAGACCATACACTATCTCAAATTCTGCAACAGCACTGAAGACATTTACAGAACAACTTGGCCTCAGTGATCCATGGCGATCCGCTAATCCATCGGCACAGGCCTTTTCCTTTTTCGCCCACGTTCATCACACATATTCAAGAATTTACTTCCTCATTGACAATATACTTTTACACTGGACCAACTCCAGTACATACCATAGTATTGTGATCTCAGACCATGCCCCTACTTCAATTGACATATGCTTTCCTAATCATAGCTTTTTATCAAGACAGTGGAGGCTATGTCCCACAATGCTATCGAACACACAATTTTAAAAACTCTTCTCAGAAGAAATTTCTAATTTTTTACAGATCAATTACACTCCCGACATCTCTAGAGGATTTCTCTGGGAGGCATGTAAAGCGTACCTACGGGGCCAAGCTATCTCTTACACCTCATACCTGAGAAGATCACAATCGGCTAAGCTGGTAGAGATATCACTCCTACCCCTGCACTTTACAATCAACGCCTCAAGCTCCAGGCTGAGTATGACCTCCTGTCAACAGCTAAGATCGAAAAGCAATTGCTACACTCGAAGCAACATTACTTTGAAATGGGAGATAAGGCAGGTAAACTTTTGGCTCACCAGACCAGGGCTAGGGCGCTGTCGAGACTGATCCCTAGGATTGAGTCCCCCTCAGGAAATGTGATTTCCGATCCTAAGATGGTGAATGATGTTTTTTTGAGTTATTATTCAGATCTTTACTCATCAGACTGCCCACCTGTGTGGAGGGGGCATAACCCTTTGGAATCAATCCCGTTCCCCAAAATCAGTGAGGACATACCCAATAATCTTGGAGCTCCGATCTCGACTACGGAAGTTCAAGAGGCAATTAAACTACTACAGAATGGCAAATCACCAGGCCCGGATGGGTTCATAGTAGAATTTTACAAAACATACTCCAACCTAGTCTCCCTACTGCTGACAAAAGTATATAATGAATCCTTTACAAAAGGACGGCTACCCCCAACACGATCTGAAGCCACCATTTGTCTCCTACTGAAAAAAGACAAAGACCCTCTATTATGCAACAACTACAGGCCCATATCCCTTCTGAATGTTGACCAGAAGATCTTAGCCAAGGTTCTATCTACACGTCTGCAGAAAGCTCTACCATCTCTGATCTCTGCAGACCAAACAGGCTTCATGGCAGGACAGAATTCCTCATTTAACACTAGGCGGCTGCTTAACATAATCAGCTCCCCAAATCACGACACCCCTGAGGCATTATTATCTTTAGATGCTGAGAAGGCCTTCGACAGGGTCGAATGGAAGTATCTATACTATATTTTGGGAAGATTTGGCTTTAGCTCAGACTTTATAGCCTGGATCGAGTTGCTCTATAATTCTCCGACTGCTTCCATTCTCACTAACGGTGTAAAATCCCGCCCTTTCACTTCATGCCATGGCACCAGACAATGTTGTCCCCTCTCACCCCTTCTGTTCGCTTTGGCCATTGAGCCTTTAGCCATCTGGCTCCGGGGGAAGGGGGATTCGAGGGTATTTCCAGGATGGGAATCACACACAAACTGTCACTTTATGCGGATGATCTCTTGTTATACGTCTCCAATCCTGTTTCATCCCTTTCAGTTGTCAAAGATATTCTACTCGAATTCGGAAAATATTCTGGTTACAAATTAAACTTTAATAAAAGTGAACTTCTCCCCATAAATGCGTTAGCCAAGGCAGTAATCTCTTTTTCCATTCAAGGTGACCACGGAAGGATTTAGATACCTAGGGGTGGTCATTACACCATCATTTAAAGATCTCTTCGCCAACAACTTTCGTCCTCTTGTTGACAATTGTAAATCCAATATAACCCGCTGGTCTGCTCTTCCCCTGTCCCTCATTGGCCGCGTCAACCTCATAAAAATGGTAATTATTCCCAAATTCCTATATCTGTTTCAACATATTCCAATCTTCATGAAAAAATAATTTTTTTGCCAACTAGATCAGACTATCTCTTCATTTCTGTGGGTTAATAAACCGCCTCGCATTAAGAAAGCAATCTTACAACTTCCTAAAAAGTCAGGCGGCTTAGCGCTACCCAATTTAATCCAATATTACTGGGCCTGCAACATCGAAAAGCTACATCACTGGATGGATGATGGGATAAGAAGTGGGCCCAAATGGAACTATCCTCCTCCAAGTTCTCCCTTCAATCCCTCATCACGGCACGACTGCCACTTAAAACCCACGGGATCTCAGAAAACCCAGTAGTTACTAACTCTCTCAACATCTGGACACAATTCCATAAACATTTTGGACAGGACAAACCTTCTACTTTGGCCCCAGTCTTTAGAAACCACTTATTCTCACCTTCTGTGTCTGACCCTACCTTTTGTATGTGGCGTGACAAAGGCTTGCGTAAAATTAAAGAATTTCATAAAGATGGAGACTTTATTGATTTTGCAGGACTGTCTTCTAGATTTGACCTGCCTAAATCAAATTTTTTCTGCTTTCTGCAGATTAGGCACTTCATTAAATCTGAATATCCTCACTTTCCTAATCATCCTCCTGGATCTCTGATTGACTCCTTGCTTACTCTAGATCAGGGGTCTCAAACTCCCAGCCCACGTCATTTTATGTGGCCCACGAATCCGCCAGCAAAAAAAAAAAGAAAAGTACATTTTTTTTTTTTTTTAAGTTAGACTTGATAATAAAAATATCCCCATAGTCGAAATTATGAGATAGAAAGTCGAAGTTATGAGACAGAAAGTCATAACTATGATAGAAAGTCATATTCTGAGATAGAAAGTCAAAATGATGAGATTGAAAGTCATAATTCTGAGATTGAAAGTCATAATTCTGAGATTGAAAGTCATAATTCTGAGATAGAAAGTCAAAATGATGAGATTGAAAGTCAAAATGATGAGGTTGAAAGTCAAAATTATGAGATTGAAAGTCAAAATTATGACTTTGAAATTGGCTGGTTACTGTGCATTTGACATGGAAATGTATTGTGAGTACATTGAAGACTACTTTAAACTGTGAATGCAGAGAGTTATTTAACAATATGTTACGAGTAGTTACATTTACAACCGGCCCTTTGTGGGCGACCATGATGCTGATGTGGCCCGGAGTGAAAATGAGTTTGAGACCCCTGCTCTAGATGCTGCGCAAAAACGCTCCATCTCAACTATCTATGGTCTCATTGACTCCCTTAACCCAGACCAGACATCTCACCTGAAACGGGAAAGAGAAATTGGTAAACCAATAACTGTTGGGTGCGCATTCTGGCCTTATCCCACTCCTCTATTTGTGCGAGACACGGGCTGCTGCAATGCAAGGTTTTGTTTCGTGTGCACTACACAAATGCCCGTCTGGCTAAAATCTACCCATATCTGAATGACAGCTGCAGTAGGTGCAAACAGTCACCTGCCAACCATACCCATATGTTTTGGTCGTGTCCAAATTTAGAAGATTTCTGGGATCAAATATTCAATACACTTGGGACAGTACTAGGTATAAAACTTGACCCCGAACCCCTTACAGCACTATTTGGAACTCAGCCACCTGAAGTATTTGATCTGCCGTCGACAGGACAACGCATCCTGGCCTTTACGACACTTCTAGCTAGACGCCTCATACTATTCAAGTGGAAACACGTCCTCCCGCCTTCACATAACAGTTGGTTAATAGAGATCTTAAATCATATAAAACTTGAAAAGATCAGATTCTCACTGAGAGACTCCAGTGAAGCCTTCGAAGAGACCTGGAAACCTTTCATAAACTATTTGAACGATGCTGCAATCCAAAAAGTGAACTAGAAGACGCCCCCCCCCCTCCCTTTTTATTTTCCCTTTGTCGTTTATTTATTTTTGTTTTCTTTGTCTTAATTTCTGTTTTAATTTTTTTGTTGTTATGGTGGTTGTCGTTCTGAGGATTTTTTGTCTCTGATTGAATCAATCTTTATACCATACCTCCTCAGAGTGGTGTTTGTTTGTTCGTTGAATTTGTAATTTCTGTATTCAGTGGCAGTTTGTCACAGTTACACTACCTCCAAGAGACTTGCAAATGAATGTAATATGCTGTACATCACAACCTTTTGGGGGTAGACCTGTTCTACCTCTGCCTAAAGTATTGCAAAATCAATAAAAAGATTTGAAAAGAAAAATGTAACCCTTTTCGCATCTTCAGCCTAACCTGTCTCTATTTGTCTCTACTTTCCCAGCGGACATCTCCAGGATGTGTGACGTGGACGTGTCCCCGGACCCCTCCAGTCCCACCCTGTACGGTGAGTCCTCGGACAAGTACTACCATGTGGACCGCTGGCAGAAGCTCCGCACTGCCGTCCGCAAACTGGAGTTCTGGGAGAACTTCACCGCCGAGCTGATCGGGAGTGGCTTCTTCTCCAAAGTCTACAAGGTATTCCCTCCGCCCTCCCGCCTGTGTTGCCTTGTTGCCAGCCTATATATGAGCTGCCATCAAAGCTTGCTTTGTTCCAGACACTAATTGGGACATTCTTGCCATTCCGTGATTGGGCCAACAGCTTTGGAGACCGTGGGGGCGCAACGCTCATCCTCAGATGAGACCTTATATAAGTCCTTATGCGACTTAGAGCTGATTTTCATACATTAAGGCTTTGTCCATGATGAAATGAGCTAGAAAGAGGCCACAGGATGGGCAAGAGATGCGATCAAATAAGATCGAGAAAGACAGCTTTCGTTCTCGAATTTCGGATCGATTTTTAAATTACATCCACAAAGAATACACACTTTCAGAATCTTACTGTTGTCTCACCGTCTCCGCTGTATATCCACTAGTCTCCCCATCTCTACTGCCCCAACTGCTGCTGTTGCCGCTTCCACTATCTCTGCCTTTAATGTCCTTCAGGTGATTCACAGCACCAGTCGCAAGGTGACGGTGGTGAAGATCTACAAAAACGACGTGGACCAAGACAGCATCGTACGGGAGATCAGCCTGCTGCAGAAACTCTCCCACCCCAACATCGTCAGGTAACAGTCCACCCATCACATTCTTACTGGAGCTTTTGTGCTTTGTCCAAAGGGTTAAATTCTACTCAAGCAAAAAAAGCTGCAGTTTCTCTACGATTGTTTTGCATTCAATCACTAGGGGGCGCTACAGGAGACCCGCGAAGTTGGCATTTTTGCGATTTCCTCTTGTTTGATTAAAAACTACAGCGCCCAGCAGTTTTGGAGAATTACTGAGTTTTTTAAAATTTCAGTAGAAATGAACGGCATTGGGGCTCAGAGCCAAAGACAAGGTAGGAAAGTCGGATAGTATGGTCATTTTCTGGGATTTGTTGTCAGTATGAATAATATCATTAATCTTATCCTTTTATGGAGGTCCTAATCAACTTGTTATGTTATGTTAAAATATGGTGACCTTCTGCTGAAATTTTTTTTATGGCCGCTAATGTTTTAATCATTTCTTTATTCAGGGACCAAAAGCTGCTAGCATGGCAACTATTGTTCCTGTGTAGCTGTGTCCTGCGGTGCTTTGAGCTAAATGCTAACACACTCTCATGGACAAAGCTAACATGTGTTATGAATGAAGATCGAGTGAACAGACTGAGATCGAGGCGTTTAGCTCAATTCAAGCAATAACATTTATTTGTGACAGAAGTATTATGTCCAGCAGTTAAACGTGCACGGACCAAAAGGTGCAAAAGTGAAACCTAAGAGCGCTTATACAGAGTATGCAGGCGTGTCATCTGGTTCTCCTTGTGGAGCCATTGGTCAAAATCAAAGCAGAGGCGGATTTGTTTCTAGCATTCAAATGGCCTGATGGAGCACTGGGCAACGTCACCCACAATGGCTCACGTCCGGGACCCGCCTTCTCTGGAACGTCAGTGTGTGTGAAATGTTGATGTACAGCATATTGTTAACACTTAAGGTGCAGAAAAAGGGTGCAGTTCTAAACTATTTCGAAGTCTCTGTGTGAATAGATAAAAAAGAGCTCTTCTCCTACTCTAAGATGGCAGTTTCCGCCCTAATCTGGTGGTTTAAGCAAGTGTTACTTTCAGGGCCACTGTATCTGTTTCTATCGTACGAACGGGTGACGGAATGCCCCATTCGGCGTTTTTGACCTACTTACAGTGACCTCACAACTCCGCAATATAAGCTTTACAAGTAAAGCGCATATTATTTAACAGTGAATGAATATATTTTATTTACACATGCTAATGCCAAGCAAGGATGATATTTACCGTGCTCGCCATTTTAGTTCAGCGTGTTAGCGTGCTAACATGATGCATTCTAGATTTCCTTGAGAAACTCAACTAAGAAGTTACAGGACAAGTATTAAACACATATCCTCTCTTTCTAGATATCTGGGAATCTGTGTCAAAGAAGACAAACTTTATCCAATCTTAGAGGTGAGTCCCACACCTTTTTTTTTTACTTTTGCACCTTGTGAGTTATGGTGGGTGTGCATGTTCGCTGGCTTTGTTCTGAGTGTGGAAAAACACAACAGATTACACTGATAGGAGTTGATAGTGATAAAGACATGGTGAGCGTTTATTGTGTAACCAGGGTTCATTGCTTCAGAGTCATGACTGTATATGAGAGGAAATTATACGTTCATGTAATCTGATATTTTTGTACTGTCCACCTATATTCATATTGGTGTATGGAATCCAACAAATGTATTATTACAGTTTTACTGCTCAGTTTGGATTAATGTGTTTTGTGACACTCTGTAACCTGGTCTATGTTGGCTGTGTCAGTATGTGAATGGTGGCTGTCTGGAGGAGCTTCTGGTCAGTAAAGATGTTCCCCTGTGCTGGAGAGAGAAAGTGGACCTGGCCTGCGATATAAGCAGAGGAATGATCTACCTGCACTTCAAGAACATTTACCACAGAGACCTCAACTCCAAGGTAAGACCCTCGGCCTCTTGTCCCACTCTGTCTCGTTACTTAGCCACTGCAGCGGTCCACTGTCCCCACAGGGATCATTAAAGTTTCACTTCAACCACCTCCACGCTGACCTCACAGCAGGATGCATTGTAGTTGATACTTAAACGCCGTCGCTCAGCAGCCAAAATATAAGACCACTGGTGAGAGATCGAGAACTTGAGAACAGAGAACTTCTAAGTGCTATAATTCCAAGAAATGCGTCATTTAAACATTTACGGTTCTGTAATCTGAAACGTCTAACCAGTGGAACCAACCAATGGCCTAAGATAAGGGGCAGACAGTGAACCATTGTTGCATGTCATTCCCCATCTCTTTCTCACCTAATTACGATCTAATAAAGGCATAACAAGTCTCCAAAAATATTTTGAAAAGAATCCAGTGGAGTCATGTCGCGGGTCTTCTAATGCCATTGATCACTCATGAATCCATCTTTTAAGGAAGACACGTCATTTTTAAACAAACAAAACTACTTCCAAATTGATAAACCTAAATAAAGTATAGAAAAAAAGGAATGGAAAAAAATATTTTATTTAGAAAATATTTTTTATGTGTAGTATGAAGAACTAAAGAAGAATAGCAAAACATTAAGCACAATTAGAATATAGTATCACTTTGAAAATAAATTATTCAGTTACATTGAACACCTTTCCCGTATTTACTTCACCCAGCCATATGCATGCATATACACATAATCATGTGCAACTATTTACATTTACAAAATCAGTCCCGAGGGACTGCCCCGACTCCCTGTCTGATTAGCAAACTTTGTGTTGCTCCCGTTACACAGTTAAACCCAGCGCAGGGAGCGCAAAGACCAACGCTGGCCGGCTCTCAGAGTTTGGTTGGATTTTGTGTATTCTTACCCTGCTGTTAGTTAGTAGTTGACTGATTTGAATAACTGATGACTGTAAATTTAGATTGTATGGACCCAGTATCATTTGGTTGGACCATGTGGCTACATCGATTTGTTTTTTTTTGTGCCTTGAAATCCTGACATGTTGGCAAATTCTTCAATCACATTGAGAATCGGAGTGCATCACTGACTTAAAGGGGAACCTAATTTTCTCCAGAGGGAGCTATGTGAAGTCTGATCAATGTCCTCAAGTGATGTCACTTGAGTCAGCTTTAGTTGGACTAAAAGTTTGAACATATCTGTGACTTAAGGCTACATGAACTGCTACTAGCATAACACTAAATGGTGAATGGACTTATACTTGTATAATGCCTCTTCTAGTCTTTCGACCTCTCAAAGTGCTTTAACACTACATGTCGTCATTCACCCATTCACACTAGGGCTGCAACAACGAATCGATTATTAAAATAGTTTTCATTATCGATTATCGAATTTCATAATATATTCGTTGTGTCGCGTGATTATTACGCCACTCAATACGTCGCGGAGATGTTTGAGTATAAAAATAAAAAAGAACGGAGCACAGCGGAGGTAGAGGAAAGACCCGTAACGTTGTTCTGAAACACATGGCGGAGGCAGACAAATCAGTACGACCTAATGCCGTGTTCACACCAAACGCCAGTCTCACGGGTCTTAAATCGTGTGCGTGGGACTGACAGAAGACCTAGAGCGTTTGACCTGAGAGTGCGGGCGGGTGAATAGATCAGCTACATAAGCCGGAGCCTGACCGTGAAGTGCTCTGTAAGTGATGGTGAGAATTTTAAAGTGTATCCTAGATGCTACAGGAAGCCAGTGGACAGATCGGAGTACGGGGGTGATGTGAGACCGTCGATTTGTCCTGGTGAGTAATCTGGCGGCAGCATTTTGGATGACCTGCAGACGGTTAAGAGCAGATACACTGAGTGATGTGAAAAGTGAGTTGCAGTAGTCAATGCGTGAAGAGATAAATGTGTGTATGATCATTTCTAATTCAGGTGTTGATACTACAGATCTCAGTTTACTGATATTTCTTAGATGGAAGAAACATGACCTGGACAGCTGCTTAACATGAGGGTCAAACGACATGGAGCGATCAAAGAAAATCCCAAGATTGCGCAGGTTGCAATGGGCAGCAGAGGAGAGTGGACTAATAATCTGCCTGATCATGGGGACAAACTCCTCTGGAGCAATAACTATGACCTCCGTCTTAGAGTCGTTGAGTTGCAGGCAGTTTTCTGCCGTCCAGTCTCTGATGGCATTGACACAGTCCAGGAGCCTAGTTAATGTGAATGCCTCGCTGGGTTTGAATGACAGATGGAGTTGGATGTCGTCTGCATATAAGTGATAGGACACATTATAGCTTTTTATGATCGTCCCAAAGGTAACAGATAAAGGGAAAATAACAGAGGCCCCAGAACCGAGCCCTGCGGTACACCACAAGACAGTGGAGAGGTAACAGACACAAAATCACCCACAGAGACATTGAAACTTCTGTCATTGAGGTAAGATGTAAACCAGTCTAACGCTATGCCAGTTATGCCCACCCAATCACGTAGCCTCTTAATCAGGATGTTATGGTCTACAGCAGGGATTCCCAAAGTGGGGTGCGCGCACCCCTGGGGGTGCGTGAGCTGCCTCTAGGGGGTGCGCGAGAGGAAAAGTGTAATGGCGGTCTGATGGTGTAATAATATTAAATATTTAAAAAAAATGTAATTTTAATTTAAAAACTGTCAGGTGGGACATCTGAAGCTATCGGTCGTAAAAGAGGAGAGGGACAGAGAGAGAGAGAGGAATCGGAGGCGAGGGGAACGGAGAGGTGCGTTGGGGAGAGACCGGGAGAAGAAATCGAGCCAGAGTCAGAGGAAGATGGGAAGGAGGAAGGGATAGCACAGACAAATCGGGAGCACATCGGCCCATCGCGGAGTCAAGGTGAAAAAAGAGGAAACGAGAGTGAGCATCAGACTGGGAAAAACAAGAGGAAATATGATGAAAAGTATCTGTGTCTGGGCTTCACTTGGATTGGCAACGCAGATTCCCCAAAGCCACAGTGCGTGGTGTGCAGTGAGGTTCTGGCTAACAGTCTGAAGCTCTTATTTACGTCGCCACCTGAACACCAAGCATGCCAGTGCAAGTCAAACGCCCCTTACATTGTTTATATCGAAATTGGAGGAGTTACAAAACAGCCAAAAACAACTGTCATTCATGTGTTGGGTCTATAAATGACGCACTACGGGCTTCATATCTGGTTACAGAATAGCGAGAAAGGGACTACCGCACACAATCGCCGAAGACGTGTGCTTGCCAGCTGCCAGAGAGATGGTGGAATGTATGATTGGGGAGAAAGAAGCAAAAAAGTTGGACATGATCCCGGTGTCCAACAACACTGTGTCGCGCCGCATCGATGCTTTGTCCGAAGACATCCTGGCTACATTAGTCGGTCATTAATTGTAAATTAAATGTGATAATCTGCCTCTGAGCCTGTGCGTGTGTGCTCGCATCCGTATTGCTCTTTAAAAGTGACGCCTTGTGTAACTGAAAGTTATTGAAACTTTGTTGCAGTGTTTCAGGGCGTTTTCACACCTTCAGTTCGTTTGCTTTGTTGCAGTTGCTCCTTTGTTCGGTTTGTGTTCACACTGCAACATTTAACAGCGGACTAAATCTTGTAAACAAATGCCACGCGCGAGCAAACTGTTCTCTCATTGGTCCGATTCTTATGCGGCTATGAAGGCTTAAAAGGCTCTGTTGGTTCTTTTTTTTTTTTTTCTATTAAGGGGGGGGGGGGGGGTGCGCTAACCCGGTCGGGATGTAGAAGGGGGTGCGCGGCCTAAAAAGTTTGGGAACCGCTGGTCTACAGTGTCAAACGCAGAACTTAGGTCCAGAAGAACTAACACAGAGCAGTCACCTGCATCAGCACACATGAGAATGTCATTTGAAACCCTCAGGAGAGCGGTTTCAGGAGAGTGTTGCTTACGAAACCCAGACTGGAACTTGTCAAAGATGTTGTGCCTCTCCAGTGCAGCAGTAAGTTGTTTGGCCACCACTTTCTCTAAAATTTTGGACAAGAAAGGCAGTTTTGATATGGGCCTGTAGTTCATGGGCAAAGATGGTTCTAAGTTTGGTTTCTTTAATATGGGCTGGATAGTGGCATGTTTGAAATAGGAAGGGACAATTCCTGTAGATAATGAGGTATTGACAATAGATGTTACTGCAGGGCCAATAGTTAGCAGAACTTTCTTAAATAGAGAGAGAGGATGGAATTATATCCAGAGGGCAAGATGATGGCTTTGTTTTGTGAATTAAGTCCATCAGGTCTTGAAGGCTGATAGGCTGGAAAGGGTCCAGAACAGCAGGGGATTGCAAGGAGCTATAAGTAGATGAACAGATCCCAGGCTGAATGCCAGACCTAATACCCATTACCTTATCAATGAAATAGATAAGGAATTTGTTACAATCGTCAACAGAATAGCATGGTAAAGTGGAGACAGACGGTGAAACAATTCCTTTAATTGTGTCAAACAGAATCTTGGGATTTCTCTTTGAAGAAGAGATTAGGTTGGCAAAATAAGCAGTTCTAGCTTCCTTTACTCTAGTATTAAAAGAAACTCTGAGGTCTTTGAGATATAAATGATGCACTTCTAGCCCAGCAGCTTTCCAGAGCCGCTCTGTCCTGCGACACTTCCATCTCAGGCTGCAGACAGCGTCTGTCATCCACGGAGTAGTGTTATAGGCAGCCCTGGTCCTTTCCTTAAGAGGTGCCACTTTATCCAGCAAAGTGGTGCAATGTTCATTAAATGACTGTATCAAGTGTTCAACGTCATTGAGATTTGTGTTAATATCACAGCAGAAGTGCATGGAGAAATGATCAGCTGTACTCTGAGTAATAATGCGGGAGTGGAATGTTTGTTTCAGACACAAGGGGTCAGTATTGACAGAAAGATCAAAGAAAATACATTTATGGTCACTGATCAATAGGTCCTCACAACGGGTATTATCAATATCAAGACCCAGAGAGAACACAAGGTCCAAGGTGTGACCACCCCTGTGAGTGGCACCAGAAACATGTGTGAAATTAAAAGATTCAGTAATATTGAGAAACTCAGTGGCTATACAGTCTGTGGTATCATTGATATGCAGATTAAAATCACCAACCAGAAGCACTTTGTCTAGCTTGATAATAGAGGTCAGAAAGTCTGTGAACTCTGATAAAAACTGACCTGCAGGACCTGGAGGTCGGTAAATTAAAAAACGGTAAAACGGCTTTAGCCAGCCCACTTTAGTCAGCTGTAGTTCAAAAGTAACATAGGATTCGGTGCTCCCCAAGTGGCAGGAAAACTGATTCTTCCAGACCACGGCGAGACCTCCACCGCGGCCTGTCAGACGCGGTGTCCCAACATAAGAACAGTCCACAGGGCAGAGTTCATTGAAATGGATGCATTCCATCAGTCTGTGATTCTCACGGGAATGTTCATGGGTCGTGGAGTGGAAGTTACGGTAGAGGCTGGGGAGAGAGTAGTAGGAGACCCTCCATGCCGCCAGGGGGAGCTAGTGTTGCTAGTAGGGGATGAATGCAGCTGATGAATGATCGTAGAGGAAGAGTGACAGCGGACAGGGGATCAGGGATAATAACAGCAGTAAAGCAGGGGTGGTATAGTTTGCAAGACTAAAGACACGTTTTTATTCACTCGCCTTTTTTGGCCCATTCATTTTTCAATCTGTTGTCATGTATATATAATAATAATAATGCATTTTATTTGTAACGCACTTTTCATTTTAAAAAAAATCTCAGAGTGCCACAGAGCCAGTACATAGTAAAAACATAGTAAAAAGCATAGCTAAAACATAGTTAAAACATAGTTGAAAAATAAACTATAATAAAAAGCAGTGAATGTACAGAAACACAAAACAAATAACTGACAGTGATTTAGGTCAGAAAGGCTTTCCTGAATAGAAAGGTTTCTGTGCTTTGTACCATATCAGTTATTGTTGACAAATATATTTGTGAGCTGTACTTTTTAATTTCATTTTAAAGTTATTTTATAGCGCTTGGTCATTAAGCTGTGTTTAAATGTGGTGTATAAATTAACTTAACTTGCACTTACTACAATGATGGTAATAATTTAATGAATAAGCTTCAAGTGAACTTGTGTGTGCGTCTGTGAGTGTGTGTGAGAGTTTGTGCGTCTGTGAGTGAGAGTTTGTGAGTGCGTGCGTCTGTGAGTGTAGTGTAGAGAACAAGTTCTGACGTTCAAACAAATCCTGTTAAGTTTTCTGATTTGTATTTTTCTTTATTTTTTATAAATTATTTATTGTTCTGACAGCTCAGGTCCCTTTTAAATAAAAATATACATATTTTTGTGTTAGTCCATTTATTTTTTATTTATTTTTTATTTATTTGTTATTTATTTTTTATTATTACTTTAACAGCTCAGGGATGTTCAAGGAGCAACCTGTTTGTGCACTTTCAGTTCTGTTTTTGAATAAAGGGTTGGAAATTAATGCTTTTTTAAAATTTATTTATTTTATCTGATTCATCGATTAATCGGAAAAATAATCACCCGATTAATCGATTATTAAAATAATCGTTAGTTGCAGCCCTAATTCACACCCATTCCTACACTGATGGCCGGGGCTACCATGCAAGGTGCCACCTGCCCATCAGGACAAACTAATATTCATACCCTGATGGCACAGCCCTCGGAAGCAATTTTGGGGTTTAGTGTCTAGCCAATCCTCTGATTGACGACCCGCTCTTCCTCTGAGCCACAGTTGTCCCAACTCAGCCACTACTGAATATCCGACCAAACTGTTGACAATTGAGTTGCATTTTGGGTAATGTTGGCGATTTTGACAAGAGAGACAAGACTGTATGGAATACAAATGCTGCATTCATTTTGATACCTTATTTAAAAGCTCTATAGATTACTGAAAGAGAAGCGTTTTGTCCACAGAATTTATTGTGCTTTAGGTGAACCGGCTGGTAAAAATCACCTAGCAACACAACAAGTGCAGTGCAAACCAGCCTCGTGCTGTGATTGACACGAGAGGTCCTGCACCTCTCAGGCCTTTTCACCGACATTTTGTCACAGTAGGAAAAAGCACAGGTGTAACTGATCAAATCAAAGCTGGATTCCATTTAGCTGCTTCGGTTTTAGGGTCCCCGAACACTCTGATTGAATGGAGCCATCGTTGATGTTGTTGGTAACACCCGTGATTTTTTCCTACTATGACAAGTCAAACTGTCTGGGCTTTTCTATATTAGTGTGAGGTCCCACCCTACAAGTGCAATGAACTTTGGGATATTATGTATTCTAACTTTGAAGGAGGCTACCCAAAAATAGTGTCCGAGCTTCATGGACCATTGATGAGGGATCATGTAGATTTGAAAGGCCCGATGGCAAAACTGGAAGATCATGGTTTAAGCGAGCCCAGTTCCTCCCAGGACACATTTTCTTCCCAACAAATGTAATTTGTGGTTTGTTTGGAGTCTCTTTAACGACCAAATGCTTTGGGCTTGTCCCAAAGGAAAACCAAATGAGTGCCAAAGTTTACATAATGACAGTAAAATAGTCAAATAAGCAAAGTAAGGCACACCTCAACTTACAAAGTCGACCATTTAAAAAAAAAAAACAGCACAAAGAATGAACAGATTTCTATCCCTCATTACTTGTTACATTTAATAGTTTGATCGTTTTATTGTCATGTTGAAAAAATAAACTGACAAAGATTAGGCTGTATTCTAAAATGACTGTCATTCTCTATATTCAGTATTTTTACTTTAATACAGTGAAACACATTTCACTGTTAACTGTAACAATCATGCAGGGATTCAGATCCTCATTCTTATGCGTGGGTACGCCTGTGTGTGTGTGTGTGTGTGTGTGTGTGTGTGTGTGTGTGTGTGTGTGCGCTCTGCGTAGGTGCTGTCTTTCTCTTCCGGTTGCCAGGCTTCACTGAAGAAACAGTCAGCAATTCAAAGAGCCATTCGCTCTATTGTCATGCTAATAGATGGTTGCTAACTAAACCGCTGTTGCTGCACACACAACTTCGTGGATTGGTGTGAGAACATGAGGGGGCTCTCACCACGCGCGTCACCCAGAGACAACTCATTTGGCTCTGTCCCCTGTTCACTTTATCGACGCGGAGGCCAAAGTTGATTTACGTCACACTCTGGCTACAGAGACTGGATTGATCCGTCCATAATGTCGGTCCCGGGAGAATGGTGATAATTGAAGGAATTATCCTGACGGAGTTAGCGGCTAGCTGGGGAACAAAGTCACAAAACGAATGCAGTTAAACAGGCTAAGTTGGTAAAGACTAAAACACAGAGTGAATACTGGACTTAGATTTGCCAGGCGGTCAGAAACGTGAGTCCGGATAAATGCAGATGTTGTGTATTTCAAAAAATATCATTTAATGCAGCATTAATTACATTTTTTTTAACCCGTACCCTTATTACCCATGTCTTTATGTCTAAGTGACTAACCGGTAACCTGACCCACTAGAGCCGCCATTAGAAACTGTTCGGAAAAAATGGGCAGGCACTTTCAAACGCCACTTGGCAGGTGATTGGGTGAACCATCTGTCAATCAAACTTTTTCCGAAGCCAGTTGGGAGGAGAGCAAAAACATATTTTCCATCGAGGAAAGCCTTCAGTGTCGTTCTTTGCTCTTCTTTCAACCACGTTTCAATGAAACTCTCCGGTTTTGATATAATTGATGACCGTTGCAGCATCTAAGCTAACCATCGTCGTTTAGAGCGAATAGTCTCCTCCCTGTGTCGTCTCGCACACACTTAAGCCACGCCCACATGTGGGACATGGACCAATCAGCGTCCTCGCAGGACGCTGATTGGTCCATGTTCTGGATTTTCTCGTGACATGCAATACTGTGATGCTCGTGTGATCTTGTGAGAATCCAACTGCAGTGTAATCTAAATCAATAGGGACCATTGAAATGGGTCCAGTGTAGATGGAGAACGCTGCAGCTGCTAAACGGGCTGCAATGTAATCGCTCGAGTTAACTAACCGTCAATGCGTGTCCACTAAAAGTGCTTGTTTTTAACACTGACTGCCTCTGATTGTTGTTATAATTTCTCTGTCGGGTTCTTTCCATGATGACACGTAGAACAATCTGAGCCTGTCAGTAACAAAAACAATAACTTTAGGTGGATGTACATTACGTTTCCACTAGTTTAGCGGCTGCAGCGTTCTCCATCAATACTGGACCAATTTCAAAAACTGTTGAAATGACAAATAGGGGTCTAGGCTGAAAATACAGATGTTGACCCTTGAACCACATGAAGACCGTGGCTGCTAGCTATTTCCTGCTGGGCAACTTTCCCGTCCTGAGGGCATCATTCCCTGCCATGAATATTGACTATTTTAAATAAAGCCACTCTGTGCTCATGATCCCTTAGTGATCTCATTAGGCTTACCACGAATATATCACAGTAATATCCTTATCTTTTAGTTATAACATGTACACCAACATATGAAGTTATCAATCAAACAACTTTAACAGAATTATATGAAAGACCACAGCAGATTCATCCCAGACTAAATGTTGGGAGAACTCTGTTCTTTATATTACACTTTTTGGGTGAAGAAAGTTTAAGTCATCCACCGTAACTCCATTTCACTAGCTGAACAGGTGAAGCCTCTGGCGCCAACATTTTAGGACGTCCAAAAGGCAAATTACAATAAAAAGCCCCCCCAAAACAATGCAGCCATTGTGAATATGCCTCAGTAACTCTGCAAGATAACTCGAATCAGAGTTTAAGCTCCTGGAAAAGTTGAGGCCCCTTTTTAATAAGCGCCTTTTCTCTCCGTATCTGCTAACGCGTTCCATTTCTGTTCCCCCAAAACTGTTGCTTTCGCTGCAGAGAGGGCCGGAGCTAAATTTAGAGTGGAAGTGTGCGACTGGGAGGTTGTTTTTTTATTCCCAGGAGAGCCGCGTAATGACAGGCTACTGGATGGAAAAAGGCTTCTGGTGCAATGGGAGCCAGATGCAGAGACGTCGCTTCCACACAGAGAACCTTTAAAATTTACAAATATGTGCAGACACACAAATTACATTTTCTGTCAATGACATGTATTTTGTGCCCCTTTCTATAGTAATGAGAGTGATGCACACGCAATCAACATCCCACACATACATTATACACTCATACACACACTTGGGGGCCACCCACCTTTGTTATGTAACCACAGCGCTCCCACCGTCTGCCTCTCATCACACCTCCAGCTCTCGACCTGAGCAGTCTGTGACCCACGCTTCATATTTTTCCACAGAGATGATGAACTTTTCATCACAAATCTTTTTCTTCTTTTTTCATTGTATTTTATTCAGTAAGAAGACAGAACATTGGGAACATGACAGGATTAACACAGGGCAGAGCATGCATTGGAGTACAGTGTCAAAGGAAAAGCAAAGGTTTGATCCTAGAGAGTGTCTGTGTGTGTGTGTGGGGGGGGGGGGGGTGTATTGGAGAAAGGGCTGGGCAGGGTGTTTTATAGGATTTTATGTGTGTTTAAGTGTGATTGTGTAGGGGGGGGGGCAGAAAAGGGGGAGTGGTTTAAAAAAAATCAAAGAAATGTATACATTTAAATCAAAATGATGCCAATTAAACCATTGGGAGATATGCTATATATATATATATATATATATATATATATATATATATATATATATATATATATATATATATTATTACAAATCTGATAACAGCTACAGTAGCACACAGGCAGCCCAACGGATTCCTCCACATCTGGGTGAATTATTTAGTGTACTGGAAACAGATCCTTTGAGCCGGCTGATAATAGCAGAGGCTAAAGAGCAGATGGATGTTCACTTGCTAACAATGCAATGGAGGCCCATTTAAAGATCAGGACTATTACAGACAACGTGGACAAAAGATGAACTGCTGATACTCCCTGCTTCGGCATATATCAAACCTCACACTGCCCTCTGTTGGCAAACTATAACATTGCAGTTGCATTACTATTATTATTTTCTTCTCTCCTGTCCGTGTTTGTCCAGAACTGTCTGATCAGGGTGACATCTCGGGGTCGGGAGGCCCTGGTCACTGACTTCGGCCTGGCCAGGGAAGTGGTGGAGCTGCCGGTCAAAGACCCCGGCAGGAAGCTGTCACTGGTGGGCTCGGCCTTCTGGATGGCCCCTGAGATGCTCCGAGGAGAGCCGTACGACCGCAAAGTAACAGATACACACACACAAACTCCCTCCTCTTTCAGCTGGATGCTCATTAACGTTGTGTCGACATCATTTGTTGCAAACCTTGGAAACATGGAAGTCTCATTCATGGACAGAAAGTGAGATAAATATGAATGTTTAATGTTAGATTAAATGTTCACTAGTGTAGGTTCAGATAACCTGAATTTACAACATTGTTCTTCATGTGAACAGGTATCAAGTCTTAAAATATATATAACAGTCTTGGAGATTTCATTTAATGGGAGATGAATGATTGTTTTTAAATGTCAATTAATTAACTGGTTATCTTCTTGATTAATCTATCAATTCTTTGGCAAAGAAAACTGCTTTTTACAATTGCCTAAAGCCCAACAACGTGTCTCCAATCTCCAAACAGTCCAAAAACCCTCAAATGATTTTATGTTTTGTTGTCAAAATAGTTGCTATATTGTGTTACATGTCTTATTAGTTATATTATTCAATAGAAGTATATTTTTGCTGGTTTTCAAAGCAACCAATTTTTTCGGGATTCGTTTGAGGCTGACCTCAGTTATTGCGTCATCTGTTACTTGTTCCAGGTGGATGTTTTCTCCTTCGGCATCGTGCTCTGTGAGATCCTGGCCCGGATCCCTGCCGACCCAGAGATACTACCCAGGACACAGGTAGCGATGCATTAGAAAGCCTTTATGACAGCAGAAGGGACCTCACATTGGCATATTATAATTCATATAAATGGTGTAGCATGTATTTAGCTGATACTAAGGCTGCACTGGTAATATTCAATTCATTGTTTTGTGTGTAAAGGATTCAAAGATTTCAGGATAATTTGCTGCAGGAGAAAAGCATGACAAACAACAAAACAAAAGCAGTAGAAAACCCTAATTTTAGTGTCCCAGACCTCACGGTGACGTAAATGAGTTTTAAAACCTAAACAATGATATTATATGAAATTGAAGAAAACAGCAAAGCGCCACATTTAAGTAGCTTGGACCAGCGAATGGGTGCTGTTTTTTGATCGATCTGTGATTAAATACTCATGTCTTTGACCAAAACCTCCTTCAACCAATGGAAGTTGCTCATGAGTCACAACTAAGTACAGAACTTTGGTCACATGATAACAAGTGGCTGAATATGTGGGGGGGCATTTAAAAGTTACATTATCTGATGTTATGGTCGAAAGCTCTGAAAATAAAAACTGGTAAGTTTTAAATATTTTATCACAGAATTGTGATGACTCTCTGTTCATCGATTAATTACCTAATCATTTCAGTACTGGATGATATTGCTCCATTTTTGTTGATCCATTTCATTTAATGTTTTCTGATCTGGATTTGTTGGTACTGTGTAGCTGATCGCTGTGCTACTTGTCCAGGGTTGCAATCTGCAACCACACCACTATATGTCACTAAATCCTACACTCTGGTCCTTTGAAGGAATTTGGGTCATTATGGGAAATACGTTATTTGTTGTCTTAACGAAAGTCCACTGTCATATCTGTCCATTAAAAAATGAAGCTACAGCCAGGAGCCAGGAGGTTATGTTAGCTTAGCATAAAAACTGAAAACCGGGGGGGAAACAGCTACTGGCTTACTCCAAAATTCATAAAAATGCTTAGCAACACCTCTTAAGGTTATAAATTAAAATGATGTATCTTGTTGGTTTGTTCAGCACACAAACAAATTTAAAGAAATGTAAAAAATTATAATTTGTAGTTTTATGTCGTGTAAATTTGTCAACTTATTCCATGCTATGAGAAATACATCATTTATTGTTCCAGTTCCAGCATTTGGATGTGTTGAACTGGACACATCTTTGGTTGGTGCAGTGAAATGTGCTCACTAGTTGTGCTCATGCTGCAGTGACTGTTGATGTTGATGTCTTTCAGGACTATGGGCTGGATGTGAATTTGTTCAGGGAGCTGGTGAATGACTGTCCTCAACGTCTCCTGGAGTTAGCAGCCAGCTGCTGTATGGTAGGTAGACGGAAGAGCTTACATATGAAAATACAATAGTCAAACAAAAACAAGGTCCGTATTAAGCCTTGTTGAACAAAAATGTAATGTTAATCAAAAGGTACAAGCCTGGTATTAATGTTGGAAGACAAGTGAAGAAAACTACTAAACATGAAGTATTAGCAAATATAGACATAGAACACGTGTTTTATCCTGCTATTTAATGGCATATATAAATACCAGTGGCGGGCCGTGCATTTTATACCTGGGCCTTCTGCACTGTCCTACTACAGTTGAATAACCTAATTATGAGCCACAACTACGGTTATTATTTGTTTCTAGGGATGTAATAATACACATATTCATATTAAACAGATCTGCTAGCGAGCTTTCTGTTTGACAAAAGTCACGCTGGCCCACTGACCAATCACGGCGCACGTTAATGCAGACATACTTAGCAGGCTACCTGGGTAGCAGTGGCACGTCAAAGAATACGCCCAACATGTCAAACTAAAGATCTGATTGGTTGAAGACTATGACAATCAACAATATCGTCCCCATATACTTTAATCTGCAAAGTCTACCTAGAGGACCTCGGGCCTCTCTCCTTACATAGAGACATAGGGGCTGAATCTGTTTGGATAAAAGCTCCCCTTAAAGCAAGCTGTGCTGGAAGCAGCGCTGCAGGCTCGAAGCAGAGCAACAGAGGAAGACAGGAGCTGTGCAATGAGAAAATAAGCTAATGGGAAAAATAATGATCATACATGTACTGGTGTATTTGTGAAAAATTATAAAATGGCTACAACTTTCTGATTCTGTTTAGGCCAGCAGAGAAGGCTTAGCTGGCCCTGACGGCCCACCACTGATAAATACATGTATACACACATATGTACACATTGATCGCGCAGTGCAGTCAAAACTACTGCCCTAGAAGTAGACACCGCCTCACAGAGCCACTCTCTTTTCCTCCAATCAGCTGGAGTCCTTCAGACGGCCAGCGTTCACAGAGCTGCTGGACGAGTTGGGAGAAGTCGGCGAGAGTCTGGAGCCGCCGCCAAAATCCGAAGCGACCGCAAGCTGAGTCGTCTGCCCCGGAAAACCCTTCCACCCTTCCATAGTGTCCGGGAGTATTTGGTCTCTGTCTGGGACAAGAAGCTGGACTTGGACCCCGAAGCCCTCGTGGCATCAATCTCCTCTCCTGTACTGCACCTACACATGAGACCACGGCTGAACTCGTCTCAACCGAGGCGGTGCAGATATGCTAGATGTGTTTTTTGGAGGGTAGTGGAAAGTCTCCTGGCTTCTCGTGGACTCTTTGCTTTGACGTTTTGTGTACAGATGATTCATAGTTTGACTCACAGGATGGAATGTACAGTATGTTTTTTTTTGTCTTACTCGAACTAAAGCGTCCTCTCTTCCTTCTGTTCTGTGTGTGAGGTTTGTTTGTCACCAGCGACACAGATCATCAAATCTGTCAATGTGTTTTCTGCCTCTTCTATCTGCTCTTAAACAAACATCGCTTCATAAAAGATGGGACACATGAAATACACGAGGAGATTTAAAGTTGTCTTGTAGACTTTGAGGAGTTGAACAGAAACTGAAATTTACAGAAACAGTTGAGGTTCACAATATATGCTCACGCTCATATCTCATGGTCTCATCTCAAGTTATTTATCATATATAATATTATTATCATGTATAATTGCAGTTCTATTTGTCTGGAATGACACTGAAAACCCACCTGAAACATATCAGTTTTCCAGGAACGAAGAACAAAAACCCTAACCCTTTATTTAGAGTAATGACTATGCATTTTGGAGTTATTAAAGAACTATACACGTCTCAACAATGAAATCATAAAAAAGTGGTCGTTTCAACAGTGATGTGCACTCATCTCTATTTTGTCATTGGTACTTTGAACTGATCTTGTGCGTGTAAAGATTTTAAGCTTTTCATTTGCTCCCTGCAACCTTTCTTTGGATTTAAAGGGTCCACATTCCTTTGAGTTTACCAGTATTTACTATTTTACGTTTGTGTCTCTGTGATTTTCTTTCAGGCAGCTGCAATGCAAAATAACTTTCACAAAAGCTACATTTGGTTTCTATCTTATTGAATTAATTCCAAACTTTGAGTTAGTTCTCAAAGTTCAGAGATACAGTTTTAGGTGTATTGCACATAAATAAATAAATATGATAAAACAGTGAATAAATATAAAAACAACATTGAAATACAGGTGAAACACAGACGTCCCAGCAGGCTTTGACATACAGAAACAAAACTCACCGATAAGAAAAATTACAAATAACCTAGAACTTAATTTAAGGTATTTCATCTTCTCAGAGTGTATAAATATTCATCTGCAATCAGGAGTCACTGTTTCACTTTTCACATTCCGTCACTGAAAACGAATGGAACCATTTTCAGTTAACCTCCTTAAATAAAAATGAAGTTTCAGTCCCATTTCATAGAAGCACCTGTGTGTCATTTGTTGTGAGACTTTTTTCATTCACTTGGTTCAGTGATCAATACAACGATAATAAAACCACAGGAGACGCTGACTCCTAGAACTGAACAGGAGCTCCAGAAAATGAAAGGACTCAAAGAAGAATATTGTCCACACAAGTTTTTTTACCATTTTTCACAGTAAATTCTCTATTGTAAAAATGTTAACTTTTTTCTGTTTTAATTAGGGATGACAAGTTGTAAAGATTTAGAAGTATAAATGATCAGCGTTTACAGGCGCAACGTGTAATGACTGGCGAACCTGCTCCAAACAGGCAGAGGGCAGCATTTCCCATCTGCTACTGGGTCCATACAATCTTATTTTACAGTTATAAACTGACTAACAGCAGGGTAAGAATATGCACAAATTCAATCAAACTTCTGAAAGGCAGTCAAAATGCCACTGCTATCTTCCAGTGTGGCGTTAGCCTACAGTTTACGCTGTGTTGGATGTACTGTCCGTTGGATGTACGGTCCGTGTATGCTTTGATAGTTTGTTTCTTGGCTCAAAGTGGCAGAAACAAGATAACCAGTGTTTGAGAGGCCCCATGATTGATGCTGCAGACCCCCCTGAAAGCCTCACTAGTAGCTACATGCATTTGTGTATGTGTCCCTTGCAAGTGTCACTAAAAGGTCTTTAAAAAGCTTTCTAATGCCCAGAAGTTTTCATCGCAAAACATGTATTCACAAATATGAATAGTGAGTTTGAGATACGATTTTCCTCCGTAAATAACACTGCCAGCCAGAGCAGCAATTGGTTGCGAAGTGCAAACCCATCTTCACGTCTGTTTGTGGACCTAAATGGACCCTCTTTGGACAAATTAGATCCAGTGCTTTTCATGATAACCTCGCTCAAAGTAGGACATCGTCTCTCCTCTTTTTGGATACCAGGACGGCAACTAGAAGAAGCCGAGCTGAGGTCTGTGTGTCGGGTTCGAGCAAGTCCGGTTGGTGAGAGAGAGGAGTGTGCGCTGTTTCTATTCTGCTGTAGGGCGTAGTTGTTGTGTAGTTGTGTGAGAGGCCTTATTGTTAATAAGGCCTCCCTCAGTGATGTGTTAGCAAATTGTGTAAAGTTTAGTTGCCTTGGCTTGCAAACATGAAATCTTCTATTACATATTGAGACCCACAGAAAGCCAATCGGGTATCTCGTAGACAAGACAAAACGACTATTTGTATTTTCATTTTGGAGGGGGGTGCAGGCCTTCAGTTAGCTCTTAGCTGTATAGCAACTCGCATATGGCCACCGCAAGCCCTGGCGCCGGGAGTCACAGTGACTCCCGGGTCTGATCTGTGTTTCATTGCAATACATCTCAGTCACACATTTCACACTGAGTGGTGTATAACAATAAGGCGACTGAGGGATCAGACCGAAAACTGCTTTACCAGTGAAGCATAAAGATGAGTGGAAATCAGAACTAAAAACATGTTGGCTCAATTTGATTTTTTTAAGTATTTCAAATTTAACCTTTTGACTGAAGAAAAAGAGTAGTTTGACATAACTATGAATTTCAAGTTTTATAAATCAGAACTTTCTATGATGCTATACTATGACTTTGTTGACTTCGTTTTGACATCCTAAACGAGGACCTTTACTATAGTATTATAGTAAAATCGAAACTTTTTTTAGGCTGTTTTGTGACATATTTTTCATGACTTTTTATGACTTACTATACAACGACTTATTTCAAAATACCTTACTATGACTTTTTAATGACTTACTATACTATGACCTTTTATATGGCATACTATATGACTTTTTGGACATACTATAAGGCTCTTTTTTGTGACATTTCTGGGGCTTATGACTCTTTATCATACTTTACTGTGACATTTTTATGGAATACTATGCTATGACTTCTTTCAACATACTTTACTCTGATTTTTTTAAAGGATATTTGTCAGGCTTAAATATGACTTATTTATTACTTTTCATAACATACTGTACTATGAATTATTTTAAGATACCTTATCTGTAGTATTTTACGACAGACATTTTAATTATAAACTATACCAACATTTTTTTATGCAATGCTGACATTGTTGACTTTTTTATGGCACACTACAGTATGGCTTTATTATTTTTTTTTCAGGGATGTACTAGAGCAGGGGTCTCAAACTCATTTTCACTCCGGGCCACATCAGCATCACGGTCGCCCACAAAGGGCCGGTTGTAAATGTAAGACTGTGTAAATGTAACTACTCCTAACATATTGTTAAATAACTCTCTGCATTTGATTATTGTTTATTCAAGTGTAAAAATATTGTACATGCAGTTATATAAATGTAAACATATATTTAAGCACATTTCTGTTGTTATAACTTAAATCCTTTTAATTTAGGGTTAATAAACCCACATTACTCTATCAAAGATCAATCTATTAAAGAAAATATCAAAGACAAATATCAAACAAGTTATTACAATAACTTTGTTGAATGCTTAAAATCCTTTCAAGGGTGCATTTGCACAATCCCACATGAAGTATTTCATGTGTTTTAAAGCCACGTTTAAAGTAATCTTCAATGTACTCGCAATACATTTCCATGTCAAATGTACAGTAATCAGCCAAAGAGCTGCTTCTATGTTTAAGTATCTCATCATTATGACTTTATATCTCATAATTTCGACTATGGGGATATTTTTATTATCAAGTCTAACTTAAAAATATATATATATATATTTCTTTTTTAACTTTTTTTTTTTTTTTTTGCTGGTGGATTCGCGGGCCACATAAAATGACGTGGCGGGCCGGATTCGGCCCGCGGGCCGGGAGTTTGAGACCCCTGTACTAGACAATTCTTTTTTTCTCGCCACATTATACTCTGACTTGTTATGCCTCTTTTCAGACATATACTGTGACATTTCTTCTGACATTTTTGCGATTTACTTTAGTATAACTCTTTATCATATACACTTTACTTGACATAAAATTACTTTTTCAACATAGTACACTCAGACTTTTGTTGACATACAATACTATCATTTTTTAGCCATACCATATTATGACTTTGTTAAGGCTCTTTTGTGACATACTATGCTGTGACATTTTTGTGTCGTTTTTTGGGCTTACTTTAGTATGAATCTTTATCATACACAGGGTTGGTTTTGTCACATGACACATGGGTGTGTGTGTTATATGCATCGCACATGCAAAGATGACAGGAGGCTGTTGACCATGTTAATTACGTGTCTTTGAAGCAAAGATTTTTAGCATAATCAATGTGGAAATATAAAGGAAACATTTCCAATGAATACACCGCCAAGTGAGGCGTCCATTTGAGCCGTTATGAAACACCTAGATGTTCAGGTTGTCTCCTGCCTCTCAAGACCCACCTCCCTCCCTCATTGTGTCTGTTTTAAGCGCCTATCTGACACATCAAAAGATCATGAAAGATTCAGGAGCTCCTTTCAGGCTTTTTCACAACACGCTCCTTAATCTCTTCTTGTCTCCAACAACGGTTGAATACAAAGAATAGGCTTGATGAGGATGAATTATGCAGTTGCCGATCTGTTCTTTGTAGTTGTGTTTGGTCCGATGGGCAGGATGATAGGCTGTGTCAGGTCAGACAGAACAAGAACAATGGAAGGTTTCAAAGGAGCCGTTGGACATAATGTGTTAAACATGTATGGCTATAAAACCACTGGCTTTGTGGCGTAGTCGGACTACTTTGACATTATTTTGCCCCTAGAAATCATTCCAAAAATGCTCACAATCTCGGAACCCTTCGGCCATCAGTCCGACACGGATTCAGTCTCTGATGGGCTGCTCTGTATTTACAGTCCAACAAGCAACTTTTGATGTGAGATTGAAGTTCGAGCTGGAGTTTCACAAGTAGCCAGGTTATAGTCAGGACCCAGGAGCAGTAAGACGAACACCAGGAATAGTTTGACTTGAATTCTTTATTTTCTTCGACACACACGAAAACAGGCAGGAAAACAGTGACAGGTTCTCGTGGTCAAGGGCAGAAGGCTGAGCGAGTTACCAGGGCAGAGGCAAGGCGAGGTAGTCCAAAACAGGCAGGGTCGGCAACAGTGAATCAGTCCAAGGATGTATGCGGATAAGTATTGCATGAAAGCAGAGAACAATCTGGCAGTGAGTGTGTGTGAGGCAGGGGTTTAAATAGTGGAGCAGGTGAGCGCAATGAGCTGATGAGGCGAGTGTGACTGGCAGGTGCACTGAATGAACTGATTAGGTGAGTGAAAGGTGGAAAAAACTAGATAGAAGTGGCAGAGCTGTGACAGGTTACAAGCTAATTCAAAACTAATAAAAAGGACAATCATCGTCAGACGATATAGCTGGTGGGTTCCCGAGATTTCATTTTGTCCAATGCGCTCCGCCTCTTTTGCTATCCACACAATGTTTACCTGTAATCAACCAAAGCCTGATCTAACGGGATTGGTTAATACTACACAGACTATAAACGGAAACCAGAACGCTTCCGATACCAAATTCTTGCCCCGCTTTCTACAGATTCTGCACACGAATGTAGACTCTGTTCACAGAGATTACAATCTCATTGCTTTCATTCAATTTATCCAGAATTAGGGTCCAATTTTACTGTCAACTCAAAGTTGGCCTCAATAGCTTTATAAAACCAGGTGACGGTAAATGGATTGTACAACACTGTTCTTGTCTTTCCGACCACTCAAAGAGCTTTCACACTACAAATCATCATTCAACCATTCACAACCATTCATACACTGATGACAGGGGCTACCATGTAAGGTGCCACCTGCCTATCAGGACTAACCCATTGTGGGGTTAAGTGTCTTGCTCAAGGACACATGCGACTTATATACACAAAATCCAACATTTCATCTCAACCCATCAAAGGGTAAAAAGGTCCAATCTCCCTCTTTTGGACCCACGTCTCTGAATCGACCCTTTGACAAAGATTGTTGAGTTGTGCTTCATAACCTCCCGCCTGGGGAAAACAGTGATGCCACCACCTCACAGGTGTCACTCTACATGGTTTCTGATTTTCTATAAGAATGATCTGCCAAGAAATGCAGTCCATATTACTAAACTCCGGCAGTCCTCAGAAAATAGTCCATTTGCCTCCTTCTGGTTCGAGGTTTATCTCCCCAGAGGTGGCCGTCATTCGCTTTTCTTATCACAACTTATATTAACTGTGTGTTGTCTTCGTGTCTTGTTTATTAGGTTTGTACATGACTTTGCTGCTCTGGGATGTTACCTCTTAAAGCCATTATAAATACCATCAATACAGAATACACAGAACCGTCAGAGTGTGTCGAATGAAAAGTAGTTTATTAACAACCATTAAGCTCCCAAAGGGGTAAAAGAAGAAGAGGTTAAATTCTACTCTCTAAAAGCCAGCACAACACTCATATACTGTCCTCTCAGACATCGAGACGTTACACTGACTGTCCACAGTGTGGAAGTGTTTGCTCAACCAAGAATATGTCTCGCTGTGGCTGCTGGGACAGAAACGTCAGTGCAATGATAGCGTCAGCAGTACACAATCTCAATGATGACAACACATATTGGAAATGACCTCACCGGTCAAATTGGGATTTTAATGGTTCCCTAATGCAGATTGAAATCATTGTCAAACTGTGGGTAACACATAAAAACACGGTCTAGATATCAGATCGTGCTTCTGAGCAGTGAAGCCCCCTGCCGCTGTCAGACACATGTCCCATGTATCCAGAGGCTCTGAATATATCTGGCCAGTTTTTGTCTTAACCAAGTTGTTTTGTTAGAGAAACCTAACCAATTGTCTCACAGCGTTAACCACGTGCTGTTGTGGGTTTCTGAAAGCATGATCCGAGGCTGATATGAAACGTATTGTTGGTTCAGAAATGTAAAATGCCAACATTTTTACTGGCAACTGGGTTGCACTCAAACTTGTTCAAGCTAAATCACAAAATGAGTCATCGTCATTGTGTAATCCACTTCCATAGTTAGCTATAATAGTTTTATTATCAATATATATATTTATATATATATATAATTATTCTATATAATATAATTATATTGTAATTATGTCAAATCTATCAGCCTGCAAGAGTTTTAGAATTTCCTCTTCTTTCCTCAGGCAGAAAGGCAGTCATGCATCTTGGAGGCGAGGCAGTGCTTTCCATTGTATTTAGTGCTGGGCAACGATTCAAATATTTAATCGTGATTAATCGCATGGATTGTTTGCGATTAATCGCATTGTTATGGCAAAGTTCAACAATGAATTCAAAAGTAGTGTATTGCACACTTTTATTTTAAAAGTACTGCTATATGAACAAAAGTGCAATAACATTTGGTTCATGATATGCAGGTAGCATGTTTCATACTTAATGTGAATATAATTCATACTTTGTTGGCATCTTATTCTGAAAACCGGATGTTCGTCTGAAGAAACCGGATGTTGTCTCACGTTAATGTTTCCGCTAACTTTCAAAGTCCTTCGCTCGCTCCCGATCTGTGCCGTTTAAATGCGTTTACCGCAGTGGCGGCCGTCAGGGTCTGCAAGCCCTTCTCTGCTGGCCTAAATAGAATCACAAAGCAATATATATTTTAAAAAAAATAATAAAAAATCTATATTATAATTTAATATTTTTTCTTAAACACACTACATGTATTATAATTTATCCAAATATTTTTCCCATTATCTTATTTTCTCATTGCACAGTTACTGTCTTCCTCAGTTGCTCTGCTTCCAGTGCAGCTTGTTTTAAGTAGAGCTTTTATCCAATCAGATCTCACCTCTGTGTCTCTAGGTAAGAACAGAGCCAGAGGCCTGCAGACTCTCACCTGCAGCCAGTGCAGATTAAAGTAAATGGGGAGGATATAAAATGCACGGCCCGCCACTGGTTTACCGTGAATGTCAGCATATAGGTGCACTAACATGTAAGTGTCTGCTGAGTTGACCACGGAGATCGGAGTGTCTGCTGACTTTACCGCAACGATGTCCAGTAGTCTCCAGGGAGAGCAGCGGAAGTCGCCTTTTCTCTACGGCAACCCTGAAGGGACATCATATCTCTAATACAAAACGATAAACATGAGACAGTCTGACTATAGGATGTTTGCTGGCTTTTATCCCACTGGTCTTGTCATCCTCTTGTTATTATGTATATGTATTGTCTCTTGTCTTTCAGTTTAAAAAAAAGATATATATATATATATATTTTTTTTTTTAATGCGTTAACGCGCGATAAAATAATTGTCGGCGTTAATTTATGAATGCGTTCACGCGAAATTAACGCGTTAACTTGCCCAGCACTAATTGTATTAATTGGGTATTGTTTTCTGATGTCCGCAGTTGGATCTTTTTATTTCCCACTACTGTATCATCATTTGCTATGACCTGCCCTGACTTCTCCCACTGCCACGACAGCAGGTGTGAGCAGATTTGTCAAAGAAATGACTCACCTGTATCTGAGCCGTTTGACAGAAAGGTTACATAACAGGCTATTGAGGTGGGTTTTTTTGACATGTTTTTATTATTTCTTGCTGAGACTTGACCTCAACTCCACAAGCTGGTACCACAGGTGGTTTATAATGTAGCAACCGCTCCTTTTATTTACAGGCTTTTAGTGTTAGCCAGACAAGCCATATATTGTTTAAAGTAAATTCTATGCATGTTATTGTTGTGTATGTATGTTATACATGTTCTAGGAGAGATCCGTGCTCTAGCACCACATGGATAGGACATGCTAAGCCTGGGTATCAATATATTTTGTCACCACAGTTGTAAAGTTGTTTTTTGACCATGACAGAGGGTAGTTGCTGCTTTCATGAACACATACAGCTCTTCGCCACTGCCATCTGAGTTGATGATGGTTCAAGTATTTTAACCTGCTGTTGTGGCTTGCCATGTGACCATGGCAACCACAGAAACTATCATGAGGGAAACGAAACAGGAGGTTACTGGTTTCTGAGCTCCCTGCATGCATATATATATATATAGATATAAGAGAGAGAACACGTGTAAAGACACTCTATTAGATAATATATCAAGTGTTTGCTTGGTCAAGGACCCAATTGATATTTCAGAAGCAGGTTACGTAGCATAATTTCATGTATAGAGGATTTGACCTATTAACCACACCAACAATCAATCCACCATGGAGTCTCCACTGCACTGTGTGAGGTAATTATTGCTGGGTTCTTAGAGGAACATGTCTGGTTATATGAGGTATATGAGGATTGTATTGCAAAATGCTTTATATCATGGAATACATAAATCTTCATCTAATCAGTTTCTGTTTCAGTTTTTTATTATGCTGGCATGTCGAGAACTGCAAGAATTTACTGACATTCCACAATTTTCCACAATTAGTTTCAAAAAAGAAACTCATACTTTTACATGAATATTGGATCAGTTTAGTTTTATTTGCATTCCTTAATATGTTGACAAAAACATAAACTTGGCAGCATTGTATTTCTTTGTGTTAACCACATGGCATTGTTTGTTTCTGCAAGTGTGATATGAGGCATAAATGAAGACTTTTCCACCATAAATTGACCCCCAGATCCCCACTTTAATGCTGAAACATAACATTGGTGTAACGTTGGTGTGCTGAGTACACCCAGGAGAATGATTCTATTCCACATCCTCTCTCTGACATTCCTTTGAGGAGACTTGACACATTTTCTCAAAACTGTAGCAGTGATGAATCCAATTTTCTTCTCTTCCTGCTGCAAAGACCAAGATTAGCTTTTTTCACTATTAATTACAATGTAACATGTAATTGTTGGACAGCAATCACTTCATTGGTCAGTACAGAGGTGGGAAAACATGTCACATCCAACAATGTAAGTGTTGGTTGATGATGTTTTGAAGCAAGTTTATGCATTTGAAGAACATCTTGTTTTGAAGTTGAGGACATTTTGATGATGAGGATTGATTCCTAAGAAAGATCATGAGGATAAATGCTTCCTTTTATATGTCGCAGTAGAGAGAGCGGATATCATTTCACGTCATTCGTACATTTTATCACTGTTTGAAGAGAATCCTGGCAATGACTTAAGATGTCAAGACTAAGATTGTACTGAGTTTATTTATCATCCTAAATTTCCAGTGACCCAGTGTCTCTGTGTCCCTGGAGTTGTCTTGTAATTCTCTGTCTATGGATCAGCTCCAGGCAATTATCTCTGGATGACATCATCACATCTTAGTGTCTTGTTCAAAATTCACAGGTTAGACCTGAGCTGCCCCAGATGAAATAAACCCATTGTATCCTCATACAACGGTTCATGTAACCTACACAATGTTACTTCTCTTTTTTTATGCATTTTTCTACCAAAGCCAGCAACACGCGTGAATTACCGCTCGTAATACCGTCTTCACAGGAAACAACTTAGTTAGGTTTCGGAAAAGATTGTCGTTTGCGTTCAAATAAACCCCAAAGTACTGTTACTGAAGTACACAAGTTACGTGACAAATAAACCTCGTGTCACATGGGGAACAAACTGCGATCTCCTGGCTGACAGATCGCTGTTTGATTGTTGACCCATCAACCTCCCCATCCCGCTAGCCCTGTGTGGGCTTTAGCGGTCTTTAACTTCCTCATTCATGATTTCATGGAGAGCATATTAAAGACCTTTGTGGGATATCTATGAGATATCCCACAAGAGTCAATCTCCACCTTTATTAACACCTTAAGACAGCAGCATTGTGGGCTATTTTAGGGTGTTTGTATGTGCAGTATATGAGCAGCCACAAGCCCCAACCACAACTGATTGACAACCTGCAAACACCTTTTTGGTCGTCTCGTTCGCTCTCATTCCCCCCACCATCTTCTTCCTGCTGCTCACATTTCCGCTGCTGAGGTCCTCGCGCTGGAATCGAGCCATCTTCGGCGAGTGGTCAGCAGATGACACAGAGGCCCAACAACAATCTGTAATGTACAAACCCTGTTTACACCTACTGAGAGCAGAAGGAGACCTTTCCCAGAATACAGATGAAGCTCTTGTGGTGGGGGTTGGGGGAGGTGGGGGTGTCATCCGTACTGTACAGCCTCTAGGATTGGCCGGACTCCGTCTTTGCCCTCCCTTACACTATTGTGCACTTTGTTTAAACATCTCCATTAACAGCATGCCTTTAGTCAGTCACGTTCGCTTCGGCTTCCAGCTCGCTCAGCACTCTGAGGGTCAGTCATTTCCAGTGGCGGCCGGCCAATAGAGGGCCACGGGGCCTGGCCCCACCCACCTTGAGCCACAAAAAAATTAAATAAAAAATTATAATATTATTAATTTGTTTTTTTTAAATAATATTAATAAATTATACAAATTGTCAATATTTATGTTTTTGAGCTTTGTAATATACCCAGTAATATTTGTAAAATAGGATATCTGCGCAAAATAAATGCTTTTCCCTGCTTGTCCTCTCGCTGGTGCACCTCTCAGCTGTCCCCGTGCAAGTCTCTACTGCGTGTGCACGTGCTGGGGCCAGATCGATTTGGCCCAAGGAAGACGGGTCTAATAAGCAGCTTAGCCAATCACTGATTAAAGAAAGAAATGAGTGACTTACAATTTAGCCAATCAGCGCCCTAAAAAAGACTGAAAGACGGAAAGTCTTTTTCTCCCGGAGTGCCCGTGTCTAGTTCTCATCTCGCGTGTTCTCGCTACCCAGCTGGACGACGTCACCGGCTTGCGGTAAAGAAACACAACGAGGAGGTGTGGCACATTTTATCAAAAATAATTGATTGTGTCAAGTTTTGTGGGGCTTTTGAGTTGGCTTTGCGTGGGCATGACGAGACCCTGGCGTGTTCAAGGGACTGGTGGATTTTGTTGCGTCCCTCGACGGTGTGCTGGAGGAGCACCTGGAGACAGCCAGCGTTTTTAAAGGGACGTCGAAGACTGTACAAAATGAGCTGTTGGACTGCATGCTGTCGGTTGTAAGGGATTACATTCTGGAGGAAGTAAAGAATGCTGATTTTATCGCCATTCAAGCAGACGAGACAACGGACATTTCCACCTTCTCGATGCTAATGGTAATGTACAAGAGCGTTTTAATGCTCTGGCTATGCTCTCCATGGAGAAGGAACTTGTCAGGGACATGCCTGACTTCAATAAGAAGGTCATTGAGAGGTTTGCGACTCAGGAGAGCAAAGTTCCTTGACAAATAACTGTCATAAAAACATGCAGGTTTCCTCACCGCACTGATTGGGGGTTTCTCCAACAAACAAGGTTCATAGGGGCATCTTAAAATATACTTGTTCTATTAGACTATATATGATATTTATATTGTATATTTATGATTATATGGTATTTATATATGTCATATTATACTGAATATTATTGTTATATGATATGATC
Source organism: Melanostigma gelatinosum (assembly GCF_949748355.1). Taxonomy (NCBI): domain Eukaryota; kingdom Metazoa; phylum Chordata; class Actinopteri; order Perciformes; family Zoarcidae; genus Melanostigma; species Melanostigma gelatinosum. The sequence continues at coordinate 24,499,820 of NC_136639.1, forward strand.
TAATAGAGTGTCTTTACACGTGTTCTCGCTCTTATAATCTATATATATATATATATATATATATATATATATATATATATATTAATATACTGAATTGTATGAATAAGATGTCCTTATTATGTCAGTGTCGGAATAAATGATAACTATGTAACTGCATAGTACTAATGCATTTTTTATACCTTTTTTTTTTTTTTTGCATTGAATTATACTATTTGCTGAAATTGATTGGATGGCACTACGCAAAAAAAAATCCACCAGCGCGCCACTGGTCATTTCCAGGGAGGCAAATGAAATGCGCTGAGCCATTAGTTGAATGAATGTCTGCTGAGAGGCTCAACACTAGCATGTCGGTCAGTTGCTGGACAAATATACTTCAGGGAGTTCACGCAAATAACTCTGATAGAGCGGAAAGTTTATGATTACAGAGTGGCTGAAATTAGTTCTACAGATGGCTGCATTTGGTTAATTGGAATTACTTTTTGATGTGAATTTAATCCAATTTTTTCTCTCCTGATCAACATTCCAAAACCCAAAGTCGGTGTATTGGCAGATACAGAGTGCAGATCTGATACCAGTACTATTTTATAACAAAATGTAATATGTGCCAACCAATTAATTAGAACATGTGTAAGCGATCGTGAGGCTGCAACTACAATTCACTCATACACCATGATGTTTTTTTTAAGGCTTGTGAGGATTGTATCGATATTGCTTTGACGGTTCATGAAATTGCGTCATTACAAATGCATCAAACTCGTAATGACGGACACATCGTCTGCTGTGATCATTAACAGTTAATGCTTTACTCACTTTGTGGCTTCCCTCATCTCTCTATCACCCACACAAAAAACTTTTTGTTTTATTTTTTTTCACTGCCTTCACATCTGAAGCATATGCAAGAAGTCTTTTCTCTGTAGCTTATGGTCTCAAAATTCAGGGGATGCAACGCTTCTGGGGTAGAACAGAGACTCCGGTGCAGACACAGACACGGGAAACAGTCAAACACATGGAGTCAGTCCATGAAGGCAAATCAAAAACGACAAGGCGCAGGCAAACATCCCAAAACTGAGAACAAGACAAAGTTACAAACCAAAGAAACAAACACGTGAGACTAATCCTGGGAGACGATGAACACACGGGTGGAACAAAGACAATCTGGCAACTAGAACAGGGAAAGCAGGGGAGTAGCCTATATATGTGTGGGGTTGGCCGAGGGAAAAACCAGGGGCAGGTGATTGAGCACACGTGTAGCACATGAGAGCAATCAGGAAAGACACAGGAGGGAGCCGGGAGCAGGGGAGGTGTGCTCTGCCACTTAAATTTCTTTAAAACATTTGATAAAATACAGGACTTTCACCCAGGAGACTGCTGTTTGTCTTCCGTGTGAAAACAAGTCACATGACAATTGCAGTTATTGACAGTTACCGCGAATAACTTTCAACCGGTAATGAAACAGTCTCAGTGCCACCATAAGTAAACGAGACCATCAGCGGGAAGATTGTCTATTTCTGTGTAGCTATTATTAATGTCTCTCCCGCTGGGAGCCAACACCACGCTGCTGGACACCCAGGCCGTAATGCTAGGTCCGCTAGAGCAGTGATTCTCGACCCATTTTCAGTGGGCCTTTGACTGGAAAAAATAAAAATAAATCCTGTGCTTTTATTTTGAAGGGGATATTTTATGCAGCGGAGTTAGTCACAGTTCTCAACTGTTTTAGCGTTGGTGCCTTGTAATACTAATATACACCCGACATTTCACAGTATAGAAGAACACCCACAAAGTTTGTTTTCATGTGCTAATTGGGCATGGAAAAACACAAGTACGACACCGACGACATGAGATATGGATTTTCTTACATTGAGGACAAAAGAGGGCAAAAACGTCAGTGTGTTTTGTGCAGCGAGGTTCTGGCACAATAAAGCATGAATCCGTTTTACTCGTTTACGTGAATGTGTGGGACTTGGACTGACAGGAACAATTTCTCTGCACAAGAGAGACTGCAGAGGTCATTTTCAGCTCAGGTTCAAACTGCATCAACTTTTCACGAACTAATTTGAGAAGTTGTCATTGTAGTTGTGATGAAAAAGTCCCACAGCCAGACCAGTTGAGAACCACTGCGCTATAGGAAAGGGAGGAAAAATGGCAACCAGGACTGCACAAATATGCCTGCTGCAGTAAAATGAGAGGTTTTCTAAAAGGAATCTGGTGCGTGGATATACTACCACTTTTGTCCACAGGGACCGCCAAAATCAACACACAATGAAAGTTCCTTGTTGTGGCTTTCACAGAACAAACTTTCTTATTCTAACCCAAACCACAATCTGTTCCTTGAAAAATAAAAGTAGGTCAGGACAAGTTGAAAGTTTGTTTTGTATGAGACTGTATGCACGTAACAAACGAAATCTGTATTCTGTGAACACAGAAGTTTATTTTGAAAAGACCCTTTGCATGTCACAAGCAGAAGGCAGTGTGATATTTAAGCACCTGTAATGTTAGTTTACTTTGTCAAATGGAAGATTTATTTGAACATAAAGTATTTATGAATCAAGTGAAGAGAAAAAAAGGATGTTTCTAAAAGCCAATGGAGGAATTTTTGGGATTTTATACTTGTTGGTGGAGATTCCAATCAGATTTCACATCCCTGTGGAAAAAAAAAGCACAAGAGTTTGGAGGTGTGGGACCACATGCCTCCGTGCTTGGCACAATTTAAATGGATAGGGAGTTGGTTCCCATGGCGAACCGGTTTCGTGTCCACCTGGGTTTAGGGTCACACAGAAATGCGTGCGGTGCTGCCAAGTGAGCCGCCTCATCACCTGACATGACACAGATGTCCTTCCAAGAAATCCCTCCTCCAAATTCAATTTGTGCTTCACTCTTCGATATGAGGTCACCTTTGATGGTCCCCTCTTCGGAGAGCACAGTCTCCTCCTGGCCTACTTCAGTCACACATACACACACAAAACCCCTGTTTCCTTTTCTTTTTTACTTCCATGCTTATGAAAAGCAGAAGAAGTACAAACACAAGGTAGCCATCCAAACCAACATAACAAGACATTCTTATCAGCCACACTGGCTTATTGATCACACGGCAAAAGTTGTTGACAACATATATATATATATATATTCTTTACCTCCAACTATTGATCGAAAACACTCTCTCAGCACACCTTCATGCTCTATTTCACATGCACATGGGAGTGAACGAGTGCTGTGTCTGAGGGCATAGAAAGCCCCCCCCCCCACACTGTGCTTCCTCTCCCTGCCCTGCCGGCCGCTGTCACACCCACACCTCCACCTCCCGCCAGCTTACCTGCCCCGCCGCAATTACAAGCAGCCTGATTAGACAAATGAGCAATTCACAAGAGTGTGAATTGTGGGAGCCGGATCTGCCCCACCGTGAGAGCAAGCCTGTACTCACGCGGTGCTGCAGTCTTCAGCAGCGCCGCATCGTAATAAAGCTACCAAAACTGGTTTACAATTAAAAGGAATTTAATCCTACTGAAGCAAATACAATTATACAGTGAAGTACACTACTTCTAACAGAATATAAAACAATAAAGCAAAAGAAAACCCCGTGCAAAAAAACTCCCCTCAGCTCCTCAGAAGACACGTGTGTCCCCTGGGAGCAAAACACGGAGAAGAGAAAAAAGACTTAAATTAAACCACCCACATACAGTTCGAAACCCCTCCCCTTTTGTCTATCTCAATTCCTTTTGGCTGACTTCAACCTTCTCCTCCTAGGACCCTCGCATGGGTGTGATCTATAATCGCCTGTCTAGAAGTCTCTCTGTCCCTAATCCTTACTCTTAACACATTCAATGACTGTCTGTTATGGCTTAACCCTTCTATGATAAACATTCTATATAAAACATAAGACTTTGCAACTTTTGGCAAAAGCTTCATGTCTACAAATTCTACTAAGATACTCTTCTAGCTACTAATCCTAAAACACTTTTATGATTGTCCTAATTATGCATTTCCAAAACACTTCTGATTATGACTAATTATGAATTCTTAAATATGAATCATTAAACACTTCTATTGTAACTTCTTAACACACAGTTCTACACTCAAATTTCCTACAACTCCCCCCTAACCCGCAGTTCACTGCGGGATACACAACTCCAATGCCCCGGAAACACCTCCCCTACTCAATCCAGGGAGAGGTTCCCTATCTAACTGAACAATAGCAAACAACAATTCAAGCATACAGATATCTTCTCAAGTACCCCTATCCTATCTGATTCACCCTACGCTTGCCTCACTAACACAAAAACAGTCGAGTCCGGTTGAAGTCCACTGGCATCCAGGTGGTGGGGCTGTTGTTGGTGGGTCCAGCATACAATCTGAGGGCGAGAGAAAAAAATCACGAGAAGCCTTGACTGTTCTTTTACACTTGACAAAATTACATTTCTTAATCCTTGCACCCTAAAATCCCATTTTAACCCAATAAAACAAAAATTCTCAAAATACTCATCCAAAACAATCCGTCTATTTCCCAAATTTCCAATACTTCACCGGATGTGTTTTAGAGGTCCATCTGGGCCTTATCAGGTCCTTCAGGATCTCCGAGAGGATGGTCAGGAGCTGCTTGTGAAGTCCTGCTATGGCATCGCTGGTGGCCTCATCTAGACTGTGGCCATCAGAAGCTTCAATTCTTCCTCATCCTCGACACATAACTGATTGCCCTGTATATGCGTCTTGCTAATTGTTGAAGCAATAAACCCCTGTAGAAGTCCACGGATGCAAGGGAAACCGCATCCACAAACGACTAGTAGGCCTACGGCGACAACACAAAGAGTAGTTACGATTGACAAAAATGCATTTTTCCATTTGCCAAACATACCCTCCAACCAGTCGGTGAGTGAATTATTGACACCAGAGTTCTCCGCTAGCTCTTGGCTGAGTGCTGTCAATCCAGCCAGCGCCCTGGTCACCGATCCATCAGGAGCTGTTATTTGGAATGAAAGTACAGCAAGCAGATCCAAACATCTGGCAAACACCACCTTTCTCAGCTAAAATCATATCTAATGCCATTCTGTTCTGCAAGGTCATAAACTAGTCTTCGCCAGCTGTGCATGCAGTCCTGATATGGCGTCCCTGGTGAAGTTTACAAAACGCTGTTGGTTATAGAAAATGGAGTTGATCCAATCGACATTTTTATTAATCGTTATGCTGCGTTCACACCGGTCGCGTTGATTTTTTGACGCGCGTCGAGATTACATACAAAGTCTATGCACAGACGCGATGAGACTGGCGCGCCGCGATTTTGCGATGGCGCGGCGCGTTGGACGCGTTATTGCAGTGCGGTGGACGCGGTGGACGCGTTGGACGCCGCAAAATCGGCAACGCGCGAGTTGAAATTTTTCAACTTCAGCGACATAATCGCGTGACGCTGTGGCGCGATAGCCTATCAGCGTTGAGTTGCTCCCCCTGTCATCACTGACTTCCTGTCGTTGTTGAATCAGGAAATAAATCCTGTAGCCGTCTGTGTTCACCCAGAGCTCTACGATACCTCATATCAACAGAGACCGGACCAAACTATGTGTATGCATGTGTGTGTGTAAACCATACGGTACAAACAATGAATAGACGCTGCCGTATTTACGTCTACGTGACGTTATTGAGTGCTGGTGGAGCTGCTACGATGTTAGCATAGCCTAGCACCGATCCATCAGAGCTCCATTGAGAAGACCAGTAACCTACAAATCGGCATCATTACGTAGTTATTTCGGAGTCCCTTTTTGTCGGAGAAGACAAGTACAAATCTGTATCATTACGTAGTTATTTCGGAGTCCCTTTTTGTCGGTTTATTGCCGTTGAATCACAGCCAAATCAGTTTATTTAGTGTTCCTACAGCTGTAGTAAACAGCGACCGGTGGCTTGCTAGACAGTGAATACAGCTCGATACAATCCACGGAGCTCCTCTGAACAATATTATGAACCAGACATGACGGCGTTTGGCATTCCGATGTTTGAGGGACTTCCACAACACGTACAAAGCAGCAATTGTCCTTATTCCTTTCACGGTTGACAGCGGAAATAAATGGCGGCCAGATGGAGGCTTCCAGGACGATAAACCACGAGCCCTCTCCGGCGCTACGAGATTTTGCGGCGTCTGGTGTGAACACGACCGGCGGCGCGTTGGACGCGATTGTGCAGTGCGTTGGACGCTTTTTTGCAGTGCGTCAAAAAATCAACGCAACCGGTGTGAACGCAGCATTACCCACTGTTGTGGAAGAATTTTACCTCACAACAAGAGAGAAGGCCAGAGCACATGTGACTGCCATGTGGCCGGCTTTGTGCCGTCGACACACACGCTGCGATAATAACGCTACCCAAACTGGTTTACAATTATAAGGAATTTAATTCCACTGATGTAAGTACATTTACAGTTATACATTGGAGTGTACACTCCTATGACATATTAAAACAATAAAACCCCATTTGCAAAAAACCTCGCTCGGCTCCTCCGGTGTAACACATCTGTCGTCCGGGAGCATCCAGGTGAGAGTGAGCCAGGAAAAAAAGACTTTGAATTACCCCTCCCACATATTAATTCACGACTCCTCCCTTCCGTCTATCTCAATTTCTATTGGCTACCCACCCTCAGCTCAGCAGACGCCTGTCTTCACATCTGTCTCTCCTGAGCAGCTAATCCATTCAATGATTGTCAGTTATTGCTTAATCCCATCTATAATAATCCTTCAAAATAAAAGTTTATACTTCTGCAACTTGGCAGATGTTTCATGCTTATGTTTATCTTAATTATGCATTCTCAAAACCCTTATGATTATGACTGTTGGGCTCTGACCATGTGGCTTAAACATGTGCCGTGGACAAAGGAATCAGGCCTTCACTTTTTCAAGCAAAGGTCTCATCCTGACTTGTAGTTTGATGAAAGCAAGCCTCCTCTGGGAGGAATTTCACACTCAGGTGTGAATTCCCCCCCCCCCCAAATAACCATGGTAACCGCGGCAATCTCATTGGCCGAGAGCCAAGAGAACCCAGGACCCCTGTGGTTCGACCCCTGTTCTATAAAACTCTCTGCTGCCCCCACCTCATGGCTTTCCCCCTTCGACCTCGGTTGAGTTAGGGAGCACGCAAACGCTCTCTTCGCCCGGACCCCCCCCGTCCAGGCCACAGAGAACCAGCTTTCCGGCCACGAGGAAGCCCCTCAAACCCTCATCAAACCCTGACAGGTCACGAGCCATTTCGCTGGACGAAACGACAGTGTTCCACGTTGAGTACGGCTCCACTCAGCCCGCGAGACGAACCCGCATCAGCGATCCGTTCTCTGCTTTTTGTTTCTTTTTATTTTGTGCACAAACCGGCACAGAGGAGCCCGACGAAGCCTCGCTCCTCTCGTGACCGAGGATTCCCGGCAAGACGCGCAGACACGTCGTCTCATCCGAAGTTAACTGTTCTCCCTGCAGCGAGTACAGACCGGACCTGCGTTTGCTCCAGAGCCACGCTAACGGACCGAAGCCGCGCCAGCTCACCGCCGCGCGACACACAGCGCCCGCTGCAAAGCCGCGCCGACCCGCAAGCTCCCCCCTGTCCCCCTTCCCGACGAGGAAAACGGACAGCTTTGCCACAAACACTTCCACGTTGCAACGAAGCATCTACAAGTAAGATTCTTGGCATTTGGGCATAGCTTAGCTTAAATTAACTTAAGTTTAATTCAGGCCATTCATTTATATGTTGATATTCCCGTGTTTTTGTGTGTTTAAGACTGTCGCGTGATATTGAGGTATTACGCAATCATTACGGCGCAGAGAAGCGCCGCTGTATTTGTGTATCAACTATGACTGTTTCTTTGGGATTAATTTCATTCATTGTCTTCCACTCCGTGTGGAAGTTCTCTTTTCATTAACTCGACTCGGTGAGTGAGCTGAGGTGCGTGGTTTATCACGGCATAAGTTACCGGCAGTTCTCAAGACGACAGCGGTATATTTATGCGTGATAGAGCCAGCCAACTCAGGCTCACTACAACGCGCACCGCGCGCAGAAGTCTGATTCATGAGCCCCCACCTTTTTTCTCTTTCCTCCTTTCACGAAACACACACACACACAGCTCCGAATTCTACCCCTGGGGAACCTCGTTCAAACGAGCGCCTCACATCACGTGCTGCCCAGGCAAACGTGAATTACGCACAGCAGCCCCATTCTGCCATTTTGTCCGGGTCCCTCGACTCCGCCATCTTTGTAGTTTCTAGCTGTAGTTCTTAAGGCCCCTCCCCTTTGGCCAGCGTCACTCGACGCCGCCATCTTTGTAGTCTTTAGCGTAGCTGTAAGACTCCTTCCTGTTCACCCACAGACCCACACACACACACATACACATACACACACAGACATACACCCTCATCCATTTTATTCATTCTTTAGTTTAGGCATATAAAATTGTATGATAATGTTTGTTGGTTGCAATATTAATTGATTTGATCATTTATTATTTTGATTCAATAAACTCTGTTATACTTTCAGGAGCAGTCGTCTGTGATTACTTGTGCATATGTATTTGATAAGACTGTATGTAGTAGCCGGTGCTCGAACTTAAAAACCTTCACTGTCACTGAATGTATAGTCATACGCAGACTATTGACATTATGAGTGACTACTAATTATGAGACTTAGTTTTATCGTTTGGTTATTGGTCCCTGTTCGCAGGGTGGTGCCCCGTTTATATTAATAATCATTAATAATTGTTACATACATCAATAATTCTATTGATGTCAAGAATTCAGTTTCTTAAATGCTGATAACCCAAACACGCTCCTTTAGTTCCCAACATAATGGTGCCCCGTGTGAGGGTACGTTATTCCAGTTTTGTTACAGTATATATGCACATTAATCCATAATTATTTTTGAATAATTAATTTTCCAAAAAAATATTTTTTTCGAAAAATTATTTTTTTTCTTCTTTTGAATGATCCAAATTCCTGAAACTTATTTCCCAAAATAGGTAGGCTTTGATCTTCAAAATCTTGTCTTATTGTAATTAAATTTTTGATTTTAAATCCAGATTTTTAATCTTAATCTTTAATTCCCTTCTCGAAATTTTATTTCGTTTCCAGGTTTAATTATTTGTTTCATTTCTTAAAACTAACAGCCAGCTGTGTAGTAGATTTGATCGTTTATTTGTAATACCTTGCTTGCTTTCTTAAATCCCTCAAAGAAGTTACACACAGCTGTCACAGGCCCAAAGTGCTAAACCACATTAGCATTTTCGCACCTCTGGCTGCAAAGCAGTAGTGATACCTCAGAGCAGCAACAGTAGAAACGTAAGTCACAGAGCTAGACATTTCACTGTGCGCCTGCATGAACCGTAACACTAACAGTAATTAACATCTAACAGTAGAAATCCTAAGTCACAGAACTAGACATTTCACTGAGAACCGTAAACACTAACAGTTCCGTTCTAACACTAGGGAATTAACAACCACTGGGAGTCGCACTCATTAGAGAGAATGAGCGACGAGAAATCCCCCATTCCTGGAGCTGTAGCTCCAGAAGACACCGCACTACGAGATACGGTGGCTGATGTCCTTGGACTCACAGCAAAGGAAAGAGAGTACTTTGTAAAATACACTGCTGTCCTATGCGACGAGCAATTAGAGCAGCTGGTGGCTTATGTAAATAACCCAGCAGGTAACAGAGAACGCCTGATTCAGGACGTAATCGGCGAAATACTGCTCATCTACCATCAGAAAATGCAGCTGCAAGCTGCCCGAACCCGGGCACAGAGCGACGAGCAGCAACGCGAGATCTGGACACTCCGAACAGAGGTTCAGGAGTTGTCACGTGACTGTAGAGCCCTACAGTCAGAAAATAGTAGCCTGCGCAGTGACCTCAGAGAGGTCAACCTAGAACTCTCTAAAGCATCAGAGAGTGATGACAAACTGAAAGCGCTTCAAGGTGTTCCAGCAACCCCGGTAGGTACTGCTACCCCCTATCGAGCCTTTCAGCCCAGTCATTTCTTGGTCTCGGCTCCCTCATTCCCCGAGACCCGAACCACCTTGCATTTCTTGAAAGCGACATCCCCAACCAGGAGGAGAGAGGACCAACACCAGGTCCTAGTCGGCCCAGGTGGTTTCAAAACCACCTCAGGTGAACGCAATCCTCCACGCAGTTCACGCGCGCGACAAGAACTGACCCCATCCCCCTCAGGGAGGGAGGATGATAGTCGTTACCACCATCGCGAGTATGGAGACTCAGACGACTCGGATGGCTCAGGCCCCATCAACCTTGGAGGCCTGCGTACTCGACAGATTGAGTCTCTGGTAAAAGACGTAGAGCGCTTCAATCCCGATAATCACGACTCGAGCATCGATGACTACCTTAGGGAGATCGATCACTGCCTCCTCGACCTATCGCGCCCCTCATCGCGCGAAAAGCTAAAGCTAGTGTGGAAAACCACTGCGCGAAGCATCCACGCTTTCATTGAAACGCTCCAGCCGAGCATCCGCGACCGCTATTCATCCCTTTGTCACGCCCTTAGGGAGGAGTACTCCCTGTACACCGACCCAGCTTCTGCCACCCTCGTCGCCTTTGCCATTTCCCAGGAAAGGCTAGAGTCTCCGAGAGACTACTTCAGGCGCTTGAGATCTGCGTACTTCCAAGGACGTAACGCCCCAGGTCTAGAAGACCATGCCTTCAAGTCGCTATTCTTGCACAATCTCCACGACAACGTGAGATACGATGTTACTATGCACTGCAGAACGAGTAACCTTACCATGCCAGAGATTAGGAAATACGCGCAACTTGCATGGGAGACACGCGGACGGCCGACAAATCGGTACGAAGACACCGCCTTAGTCTTAGGCATCCAACAGTCGAGCGACTCCGACCTAGCGTCGGAAGACGACGAGAGGACTTGGCCTAGCGAGCCCTGGTCACCCCCGAGGAACAGACGACCCTGGCGGTCGAAAGACCAACGGAACCAGGGGGGTGAAAGACACCCTCAAGGGCAACCCATCAGGTAACGCTGACTCGCAGCCCACCTGACTAAGCCAAGTGACCTTTCCCCCTGCTGCCAAGTCGACGTGGTAGGGGGGGGGGAAGAGAACTCAGCACACTTCCGGAAACAACCACTCCCATTTCGCACCTCGTTCTTCAACCTTCTTGGGCGACCTTGTTCGCAAAGGCAATGCCCGTTATGTATAAATCTATACATATTCTTCAGTCCTACTGGGGGGTCATAACACTCTTGCTCTACCCGACTCCGGGTCAGAAACGAGCCTCATGTGTTCCCCCACCTTTTCGCATACACCTCTAGGGTGCCACAACCTTAGAGGCCCTTCGAGCACCCAAGCTCGTAAGATCTTTCGTCAACTAAGCCTTCTTCTCCTGCTCTGTCAGCATGAGCCACCTCCAGCTTGTTCAACAAAGCCACCGTCTTCTTTCAGCCGAGTCACCGCCCGGGCCTGTCAAGTCGCCAGTGCCGTAGGTAACTGAACTTGACCTGTGCGCCGGACCTGTCTCCATCTCTAATTAGGAGGGTGGGGGGAGGGAGATATCACCAGCCCGCCATGACACACTCCAGAGTGAAACTGTTCGCGACGTTTCCCTGAGTGCTGACGGTAACGTGGGGATATCCGCCCTCGCCACTTGAACAGCGCGAGGGGGGTGGGATCTCTGACAACAGAAACTTAGAGAGATGCACTTCACAGGAAGCACACTCTAATCTCGCCAGTGCCGAAACCAACCGGCAGAATGGCAGCTTACTATTGACTACTAACGTTTAACTGCATGCTTCAACTCACCCTGTAGACATGCACTAACCGCTAACACAGCCAACTTCAACCAGAACAGTTGCATGACCTGACGTTCATTGCGACTGTAAACTGATGCTCCACTCTCATAGAGAACCCTTTGCATGCTTTATAGACTCTACCAGAAGTCACCAAAGAGGACATAACCTCTGCCGTAGCAGTCAGATTTAACCCAGGACCTCATCCGAGAAGGCTCAGCTGTCAACAGCTGGAGCAGCGAAAGACCAGCCTAGCTAGTCACACTAGCCGTGCTAAGAAATCTGTAAATCTGCTACCACTACTGTTATGCAACCCTCACAGGTACCTCTGGCCTATAGTCTTGGCAACGCAACTCCAATATCGATAGATTCTAAAACTTAGACACAGGACTCGCTCTAAATCTACCGATTAGAGAGAGGTAGACGCACATATCATGTACTAATAGATCCAGAAGCGACAGACTAACTGGATTCCCTCCTATTCATAACACCACGTAGCCAACCTACGACTGCTCCGCCGACGGACTCCAGTCCTGTCTAGGAGTTGAACCAGTAACCACTGTTTGCCCCTCACCTGCTTCTTGTCTTTCTATTCTTTCCTTCTCTCTCTTTTGTGTTTTGTTTTTGTTTTATTTGGGTTGTTACTTTCTTTGACACTGTGCCGCAATGCTAGATTATCACAACATCATAATAGCAATTGAATTATTTGGGAATAATGTTTTGCTCACCTATGATTTGAATTGTGTATGATAGTAGATGTAGGTAGAAGTAGTTAAAGTCATCTGCCCAGATGCCACCTTAGTCATCTGCCCAGATGCCAATGAATTCTGAACTTGAACACCATGAACTTGACCACTATGAACCTTGAACACTATGAACAATGAACACTGCCTGTTTTAACCACTGCTTTTGGTCTCAGGAACACTTGGACTGTCTCACCTCTTCAGGTTTCCCCACCACATGGATGCACATGCCAGCCCTTGGTTTGCTCTAAAGACCGAAGCCAACATCTCGCTCTTCAGAACAAAGGGGGGATGTTGGGCTCTGACCATGTGGCTTAAACATGTGCCGTGGACAAAGGAATCAGGCCTTCACTTTTTCAAGCAAAGGTCTCATCCTGACTTGTAGTTTGATGAAAGCAAGCCTCCTCTGGGAGGAATTTCACACTCAGGTGTGAATTCCCCCCCCCCCCAAATAACCATGGTAACCGCGGCAATCTCATTGGCCGAGAGCCAAGAGAACCCAGGACCCCTGTGGTTCGACCCCTGTTCTATAAAACTCTCTGCTGCCCCCACCTCATGGCTTTCCCCCTTCGACCTCGGTTGAGTTAGGGAGCACGCAAACGCTCTCTTCGCCCGGACCCCCCCCGTCCAGGCCACAGAGAACCAGCTTTCCGGCCACGAGGAAGCCCCTCAAACCCTCATCAAACCCTGACAGGTCACGAGCCATTTCGCTGGACGAAACGACAGTGTTCCACGTTGAGTACGGCTCCACTCAGCCCGCGAGACGAACCCGCATCAGCGATCCGTTCTCTGCTTTTTGTTTCTTTTTATTTTGTGCACAAACCGGCACAGAGGAGCCCGACGAAGCCTCGCTCCTCTCGTGACCGAGGATTCCCGGCAAGACGCGCAGACACGTCGTCTCATCCGAAGTTAACTGTTCTCCCTGCAGCGAGTACAGACCGGACCTGCGTTTGCTCCAGAGCCACGCTAACGGACCGAAGCCGCGCCAGCTCACCGCCGCGCGACACACAGCGCCCGCTGCAAAGCCGCGCCGACCCGCAAGCTCCCCCCTGTCCCCCTTCCCGACGAGGAAAACGGACAGCTTTGCCACAAACACTTCCACGTTGCAACGAAGCATCTACAAGTAAGATTCTTGGCATTTGGGCATAGCTTAGCTTAAATTAACTTAAGTTTAATTCAGGCCATTCATTTATATGTTGATATTCCCGTGTTTTTGTGTGTTTAAGACTGTCGCGTGATATTGAGGTATTACGCAATCATTACGGCGCAGAGAAGCGCCGCTGTATTTGTGTATCAACTATGACTGTTTCTTTGGGATTAATTTCATTCATTGTCTTCCACTCCGTGTGGAAGTTCTCTTTTCATTAACTCGACTCGGTGAGTGAGCTGAGGTGCGTGGTTTATCACGGCATAAGTTACCGGCAGTTCTCAAGACGACAGCGGTATATTTATGCGTGATAGAGCCAGCCAACTCAGGCTCACTACAACGCGCACCGCGCGCAGAAGTCTGATTCATGAGCCCCCACCTTTTTTCTCTTTCCTCCTTTCACGAAACACACACACACACAGCTCCGAATTCTACCCCTGGGGAACCTCGTTCAAACGAGCGCCTCACATCACGTGCTGCCCAGGCAAACGTGAATTACGCACAGCAGCCCCATTCTGCCATTTTGTCCGGGTCCCTCGACTCCGCCATCTTTGTAGTTTCTAGCTGTAGTTCTTAAGGCCCCTCCCCTTTGGCCAGCGTCACTCGACGCCGCCATCTTTGTAGTCTTTAGCGTAGCTGTAAGACTCCTTCCTGTTCACCCACAGACCCACACACACACACATACACATACACACACAGACATACACCCTCATCCATTTTATTCATTCTTTAGTTTAGGCATATAAAATTGTATGATAATGTTTGTTGGTTGCAATATTAATTGATTTGATCATTTATTATTTTGATTCAATAAACTCTGTTATACTTTCAGGAGCAGTCGTCTGTGATTACTTGTGCATATGTATTTGATAAGACTGTATGTAGTAGCCGGTGCTCGAACTTAAAAACCTTCACTGTCACTGAATGTATAGTCATACGCAGACTATTGACATTATGAGTGACTACTAATTATGAGACTTAGTTTTATCGTTTGGTTATTGGTCCCTGTTCGCAGGGTGGTGCCCCGTTTATATTAATAATCATTAATAATTGTTACATACATCAATAATTCTATTGATGTCAAGAATTCAGTTTCTTAAATGCTGATAACCCAAACACGCTCCTTTAGTTCCCAACAATGACTAACTATGAATTATTAATTATGAATTATTAAACACTTTTATTATATCTACTAACTACAGTTTTTTACTCAAATTTCTTACAATTCCCCCCTAACTCACAGTTCACTGTGAGTTAGCTACTCAAATGTAGTTAGTTATTCAAATGTCCCTGGAGACCTCCCCCCTACTCAATCCAGGGAAAGGCTCCCTATCTATCTAAACAGAGGCAAAGAATTCATGCACACAGATTTCATTTCAAGTATTTCTGTTCAGTTCGTTTCAAAATTGAGTCCGTAGAAGGAAGACGAAAAAGGAAAATTTAATCCGTAAAAAAGGGAAAAATTGAGTCCGTAAAAGGAAGACAAAAAGGAAAATTTAAAAAGGGAAAGATAGAATCCGTAACAAAGGAAAAGATCGACTGCGTTGAAAATCACTGCCTTCCATGTCTTGGGGCTGGCAGGATCAGGATACAGCCTGTAGGCTAGAGAACACATACTGAGAAGCCTTGACTGTTCTTTTACACCTGTCAAAATTACATTTCTTAATCTTTACACCCTAAAATCCCATTATAACCCATTAATTAAAAATAAAATCTCAAATTACTCATCCAGAACAATCAGTCTATTTCCCAAATTTCCAATATCTCACTGGATGTTTTAGAAGTCCATCTGGGCCTTTATCAGGTCCTTCAGGATCTCCGAGAGGATGGTCAGGAACCGCTCGTGAAGTCCCTCTGGTGGCCTCATCTAGACTGTGGCCATCAGAAGCTCCAATTCGTCCTCATCCTCGTCACATAACTGGTTGCCTGGACTGGTGTCTGGCTCATCGGTGAAGCAACAAACCCCTGTAGAGGTCCACGGATGCAAGGGAACCCCCATCCACAGACAACTCGGAGGCTTATGATGACAGCACACAGAATAATTACGATTGCCAAAAATGTATGTTTTCACTGGCTAAGCATACTTCCCAACCAGTCGGTGAACGGATCAGTGACACCAGAGTTGTCTGCTAGCTCTTGGCTGAGTGCTGTCAGTCCCTCCAGCTCCCTGGTCACCGATCCATCAGGAGCTGTGTTATTCGGAATGAAAGTACAGCACGCAGACCCAAACATCTGGCACACGCCACTTTTCTCTGCTAAATCATCTCTAATGCCATTCTGTTCTGCAAGGTCATTAAACTAGTCTTCGCCAGCTGTGCATGCAGTCCTGATATGGCGTCACTGGTGAAGTTTACTAAACGCTGTTGGTTATAGTAAATGTAGTTGATCCAATCGACATTTTTATTAATCATCACCCTCTGAGAGAAAACAGATTCTAAATCTGCTGCTATTTGATTTCTGGCTTGAAAGTCATTAGACACCCCCCTTGGCAGTCTTATGACATCTTATGTACACTTGGTCATCAAAGGCCCCCTTCGGGCCACCGGCATCTCTTTTGGATCTTCTGTTAGCATGTGGGCGTGGAGAGATGAGTTCTCCATAAGTTGCATCAGTGACAGGCAAGATATAGAATGACAATACAAGTTGCATCAACGCACCTGTCCAATCTTTAGGCAGGATTGGATGTATGGTTCTTCCTCCACACCACCACCATAAATCAGCTCTAGGTGCTGTCTGTCTTAACACACTGTTATATAGATAGTCGCTAGCGTTGTGACTGTGGCTACAATTTGCAATAATACTACCTACATTGGGCCCCATAGCTGTATCTGAGACTATACAATCAAATGGACCCTCTGTAACCTTGAACAGAGGTGGGGTATTATATTATACAGGTGGGTAATCTCAGTGTAGCCTCTGACAAGTGTGTTGGAGGGGCAAAGTGTCATCAGTAAACAGAGTTAAAATACAACTAATTCAGGACTTAGGAGTCTGAATCTTGAAGGAACTGGTGTTGCTAGGGGTCTAGATCCTAAACACACAATACAATCTGTACTACTGGCTTGAAGCCGTATATTGTACCCACCATAAATTCCCATCTGCCATTCCAGTTTCCACCCCTTACCTCATTCTCTGCGTCAGTCGTATGTCGAACCTGGTCTTTTTACAGGCTTAACAATAATCCTAATGAGCCCTTGTGGGGCAGGACTATCAGTAGCCTTTCCCTGTATTACGTAAAGTCCTCAGTCAGTCAATTTAGGTAAGTCTTAAGGATTACATCTACCCACCCCTTTTCTACACATGTGATAAGAAGCTGGGGCATTTAACATCTTTAGTCGGTCTTTAAGACCTGGGTTGGGGTCTTTTCCTAAACCCTCGCCACCTGTATTCATCGTTGCCCATCCCCAATCTTCACAATCACAGTTATGATACGATAACAGCTTACCATACTTATTTGTGGCGGGCCCACACTCGTCAGTTATGATGCACAAGGTTTTGGACATCCACCCGTAGATGTGTTCATACCTGGGACCGGAAACGACTTCACAGAAGTCGACCTGGACCGTTGATGTTGTACCTTCTTTGAACGTAAGAGTGAGAGTTACATTTTCATAGGTGAGTGTCGTCGGAGAAGCCTCTCTACGTGGTCTAAGATCGGTTTGATTAGCTACTGAGGCTAAATGTCGAATCCTGATGTAGTCATGCATGTGATCTGGTTCCTGTCTGTGGTTAATTCCACATACTAAGAGGGAAGCTACTGAAATCAGGAAGAAAGTAATTACAGACTTCCATAACCTACTGACCCTAGAGTCTCCTAATGGACGCCCTCGCTTAAACTGTGGGGAAAACGTCATCTTCAGTACTGTCTAAACCCCTCTTTTGAGGTGTCTTTGGCTTCAAATTTTCCTGTCTGATGTTCAATCCTGTCTCTGCGAGTGTCTTACTCGTTACCTTCGCTGCTGCACAGTGAGTGAGGTGGTGTCATGTGAGGTTGCCAATACTACCTCCCATGGACCGGTCCACCTTGGTTCACTCCACTTGCGTTTGTGGACTTTTATCCACACCAGACTGCCTGGTGACACATCAGCCTGCTTCCTTTCGTCAGCTGCTGCTTCTGCGTTTGTCACCTGAGGAAACAACACTCGGCTCATGTTAGTTCGAGCTCCCGTATATTTCTCAATTTCTAGAGTTAGCAAGTCTAGTTGTGGTTTATCATGACGTTATTAAACCTCAAAATTTGTGAGTAGCACCTTTACTGAAAACGATTCTAAATGTGGATCTACAAAAAATGTTTGACACCTTACCATATCCCCCCTTCACCTCGATATCTCTGCTGTAAGGGATCACATGGCAACCATCTATGTATCTTGCCTATACAGTGAACCCCCCCCTGGTCCTGGTGACAGCATGGGCATCTGTTGATGTCTCACGGGAGGAGGTCCAGCTGGACCTGGTCGTAGGTACTGCTGATGTTGTGGTGGGAACGGAGCATGTTGTGGTGCTGCACTGATCTGTCTTCCTCTCCTTTTATGTGGGCAATCTCTTACCCAATGACCTTCTCTCCCACATACGTAGCACACTCCTTTACTTACAAGACCCCCACGCCCCCCTTTATCGTTACCTCTCCCTCTGTTGGATGCACCACTTCTGCATCGTGGTGGGGGCTGATTGTACACCACCGTGGGGGCTGGTACTGCTAGATTTTGTTGCTGCTGGGCTTCTGCTGCTATCATCTGTTTCTTGGCCTGAACTTTTCTATTTAATTCTCTGTCGACCTCTGCTACTTGCAGTTTCAGCAGTCGCCGCTGCATTCTCTTTATATCCTCGTCTTCTTTACTTTCTGCTCGTCTTTCCTCTATCTGCTGTTGCAAATCTTTTCTAATGCGTTCTACTTCTGTTACTTCACATTTTAGTCTTCTTACCAGTGCTCCTACTTCCTTACTCTGCTTCTTTAATGTAAACATTATGCAGCCTAGGAGTATTCAAATGTGTGTATTAAATGTGCATGCTTGTCATCACCTGAATCAAAGTCAACTCACCCTCTGTGCTGTATGGCGTGTGGCCGCTGACTCCAAAACTGGGATCCGCTGCTCCACTTCCCAGGTCTGGACCCTCAGCCACGCACCTTGACTGAAACAAACACAGAACTGCCAAAAGTTCAGCAGTAAATGTTAGCATACGTCTGTAGTGTAAGAGAGGTCAACGATCTCTCAAATATGTTGCGCCGTCCGTGTCAAAATTGATTCTTAGGAACTATGTAAAATAGTAAATGTACCAAAATTAGTCAATACTGGATATGTGAAGGAATCTCGAATCCAAAATTGAAGCTGGAATTCCGAAATCAAACTCAACATCTAAATCAGAATCACAATCACAATCCAGTTCCAAATCAGAATTCGAAAGGTTTAAAATTGGAAGTAAAATGAAATTAAAAAACAATGAATAATTAATCAATTAAATATTAAATTCAACTTTAAAATCAATAACTGTGTTCAAGATATTCAATCAGAAATACCAAGGCAAGTCAAACTGTTGAACTGCACTTACACTCTGGTCTGCACAAGAATGAATCACAATTAAGTTCAAGAATTGAAGAACAACTGAAACCATTAATCTTTGTTAAAATGCTGAATTAAAACCAAAGTCAACAACTAAAGTTATAATGCTTAATTAAAACTAAAGTCAGGATGTAAGCACAAAGGTCATAGACAATGAATTTCTAAGACTGTTTTGTGTAATTTATCTAGGAAGCCACTGGGTGGCATAAAACTATGCTGTGATTGTCTCTCTAAGTCACCAGATGTCAGTCTCTTTTAGTACTAATGTAATGACAGATTCAAAACACTAGGTTTAATATTATTATTATCATTAACTAGCAGTTACTCCTTCTTCTGTTTAATTGTTTTTAAATCTCCTTTTCTTTTGCCTTATGTTTTGATGCTTTTAATGGTTTTATGTGAAGCACTTTGAAATGTGCTATATAAATAAACTTGCCTTGCCGTCTGCGCCGGACCGGAAGTTGTTCTGCGCCAAACCGGAAGTTGTCATGAAACCGGCTTTTTTACAGATATGCTATCCGCAATGCTAACGAAAAAACGGAGCTTCTGATAAAGCGTACGCACACACAAGTATCACCAAAATCCCACACTTTAATTCCACTCATACGCCTTCTGTCTCCTCTCTCAATCCAGCCGTTATTTTATTTTATAAGCACTTATTTTACATACATCGTACCGCAACGCCGGAGCTACACGTAGCTAGCGTTAGCTCCCCACAGCGCGGTCATGCAATATCAATCATTTTAAACGTATTTCCACGCTGCTAAAACACAGACTAGTCACACGTATTATTGGACTTATTTAGTCATCATTTTAAACGTATTTCCACGCTGCTAAAATACAGACTAGTCACACGTATTATTGTTATTATTAACCCTTAAACCTCCGGTTAACGGGCTTTAGCTCCGCCGGACCTGAGCTCACTGTTACGTATATGAAACGCGAGTTATTCACTTCCAACGCCACAAACCACTCACCCAGTCTGTCTAGTTTCACCAAAGCCCTTATTCTACGCCCTCTGAATCACCACATGATCCACTAATTATATTCACAGCCAAAGCTAGCAAGAGTGTCTTTCCTGAAGCCTGCGGCCTCAGAAGCTAACTCCCGCTAGCCTAGCTCTCTAAGCAACTTATGCGACGTGACCCGACATTTGTGGACTAAGCCCACAAAGGTTTGCACACCTAAGCCCCTCAAAGCCCACAACATCTCAGTTCGCCTCGCTACATAACTGCTTTAAACTAGCTATCTGCAGGCCTAACAATACTTATGTTGGGCCGAAGGAGGCTCCCAGCATGAGCAAAGCAGTATCGCCCGTACCACAGCTTGTTTGATTCCAATGTGGTGATTTACTTACATACACAGCGCTGTCCGTCTTTAATTAATTCTTAGGATCCTTATACTCTTGACTAATCCCTTAAGTTCATCATACTTCAGACAGCAAATCGTACTTACCTCAGTGGACATGGCCTCCCTCGTGGAACGTACCCACCGGCAACACAGAGCTAGCCGTTAGCAACGCTTAGCCAAGCAGAAATACCTCTAAGATTCCTAGAAGCTAACTCACAGATTTCATGAAACGGCTCTGTCTACCGATATTGTGGGCCCAGGATTGTCTGCTTGACTAATGCCGCCGTCAGCACACACAGCGAGGCCGGCAAGACTGTCCCATCTGGGGTGCCAAATTTGTTGTGGAAGAATTTTACCTCACAACAAGAGAGAAGGCCAGAGCACATGTGACTGCCATGTGGCCGGCTTTGTGCCGTCGACACACACGCTGCGATAATAACGCTACCCAAACTGGTTTACAATTATAAGGAATTTAATTCCACTGATGTAAGTACATTTACAGTTATACATTGGAGTGTACACTCCTATGACATATTAAAACAATAAAACCCCATTTGCAAAAAACCTCGCTCGGCTCCTCCGGTGTAACACATCTGTCGTCCGGGAGCATCCAGGTGAGAGTGAGCCAGGAAAAAAAGACTTTGAATTACCCCTCCCACATATTAATTCACGACTCCTCCCTTCCGTCTATCTCAATTTCTATTGGCTACCCACCCTCAGCTCAGCAGACGCCTGTCTTCACATCTGTCTCTCCTGAGCAGCTAATCCATTCAATGATTGTCAGTTATTGCTTAATCCCATCTATAATAATCCTTCAAAATAAAAGTTTATACTTCTGCAACTTGGCAGATGTTTCATGCTTATGTTTATCTTAATTATGCATTCTCAAAACCCTTATGATTATGACTAACTATGAATTATTAATTATGAATTATTAAACACTTTTATTATATCTACTAACTACAGTTTTTTACTCAAATTTCTTACACCACCAATAAAATGCTGATTCAAAACCGGCAGCCATTGGATCTCTCGCTTTAAATTCATTAGGCACCCCTATGACATCTATGTACACTTGGTCATCAAAAGCTCCCTTCGGGCTATCGGCACCTCTTTTCTTCCATGTTGAGGGCCCTTCTCCTGCCTAATTTGTTCAAACGACTGGCTCCCACATGATCTGCAACGGCGTTGTTCTTAGCCTTTGCAGCTTCTCTCCACACTCTCCACTTCCTGTCTTTGTCCTTCCAACACCCTTTCTGCCAAATTGAATGTAAACATTATGCAGCCTAGGAGTATTCAAATGTGTGTATTAAATGTACACGCTTGTCATCTCATGAGGCCAAAGTCAACTCACCCTCGGTGCTGTATTGTGTGCGTCGTTGACTCCAAAACTGGGATCCACTGCTCCACTTCCCAGATCTGGATCCACTCGACCACGCACCTTGATTAAAACAAACACAAAACTGGCCAACGTTCAGCAGTAAATGTTAGCATACTTCTGTAGTGTAGGAGAGGTCAACGATCTCTCACTATTTCAACACTGTCTGCATCAAAATAGATTTTTAGGAACTATATTACATACACAAATGTACCAAAATTAGTCAATACTGGATATGTTAAGAAATCTTGAAACAAAATTGAAGTTAGAACTCTTAAATCAAACTCAACATCTAAATCAGAATCAAATTCAAGATTAAAATCAAATACCAAATCAGAATCAAACTCAAGAATTAGCAACTGGACTCAGTTGGATGAGACACTGGAGTGGTTGCTTCTATTAAACCCCTTAAGGAGGACTTTATGCAGTCACTGAACACAGCTTGTGTTCAAGCTGTGTTTACTGAAAAGTAATCAGTTTCATTTTGAAAAGTCAGCTTTTTAAAAACCAACATGGCTCAGTTCAAAATTTTGTTTCAAAACTCCTGCTCTCTTCTCTGATCAGATCATTTGCTACCACTTGCCCCCTGCCCTTTCCCCACTTCCTATCCCCTTACTTCTGGCACCCTTGCTCCGACCGCCCCCATCTTCTAACCCGGCCTTTACTGATCTCAACTACGTGCAACAATCCTAGCCACTCTGTCACGGCCGGTAAAAAGCAATGCGGTTCTTGTATCTAATCAGGATATTAGATTAATATGATATAAGCAGTTTTAGAGACTGTTCACTGAAGCTATGTTTTAACTTTTAACATGTGAACAATGTATGAGACCAGAAATAGACCATCCACAATTACAAACATGGCCAATAAAAATAATTAAGAAAGAGCAGAAACAACTGGGTTGATATATCGAACTCAGGTGAAACAAAAAGCCAGACAAATTGCATTTGATTATGTTCATCCCCTTTTTAAATAAATCCTAAAAGAGAGCCGCTGCAGCAACTAAATGAATGTTCTTAGTCAAGTGAATTTAGCTTAATTCATAAACACCATTCACACTGAAACCATGGTCATTATTGATGTCTCCTCTGTATATGTTGTGCTATTTATTGCATGTATTGTGATTGAATTTGATGTATTTTAACCAACCTGTGAAGCCGAATGCAGCTTTAAATGTTTAAAGTATAACTTGCTTCAGGGAGATGCTGAGGAGAATCAGGTTCGAAAGATTTAATTTATCACAGGAAAACCAAACACACAAAAATTAAACCAAGAAAAACGATGTACTCAGCAGAGAGGTGTAACAGACCAGCAGGTGCGCAAGTTCAGCTGATTTTTCTCTTCACACCGTCTCCCTTTTTCCCCCTCTAGTGCTATGGATGCAGCTTTCTCAGCAGAGACAGGGGGAGCGCTGACAGTGCTGAAAACAGTCCAGCTAAAAGAACAGTGTTATTTTAAGGTGTAATGCAGTTCTATTTCATCCTTACTGACCGCCAGAGGCAGTGCTTAACACTGGATATCTTCCGTCTCGCGCATGCGCAGGTCGAATATTTATATCAACAAAGTCACTTGTGACCTCGGATGACCGCCGTCTATAAGTTCCGGTGACATCCTGAGTTCAGTCCTTTTTCATCTTCTCGCTACGCAGGTTGACTACCATGGTAGTAGAAAAAATATATATTTTGTCTACGATCAAGATATATTAGAGTTTGTCGCGGTAGCCTTGTGACCACCGGTCGGAGTTGCGGATCTTCGCCCTCCAAAGGCTGCGACAAGCGGTCCCTCTTAGGAGGGAACGGCGTTTGCGCCGTGCGGACCATCGAGCCCCGGACTCAGTCTGACAGGGGCCACCCAAATCGCGAAGACAGTAATCGGTGAGATCGACTAACATTGTTTGTGTATAACCATTGTTCATTTTTTTCCCTCGGTTTGCAGAGCGTTTCCGCTCCAGCTAATCGAGTGGCGTGCTAACGTGAACGTTGAGTTACGGTGTCGGGCCGCCCTTCACAGTAAACATTACGGCCATATCAGTTAGCAGAGCGTTCTCACTCCAGCTAATTAGACTAAGCTAATACTCGGATTGTGTCCATTGATTGTTGTGAACATTACGGCCATATCAGTTAGCGGATATCACAGTTAGCAGAGTGCCCTCGCTCAGGCTAACGGGTAGCACACCAAGAGTTACAGCAACCGTCCAAGTGAAGAGTGTCCTCGCTCCCCTCTCGCTGTAAGGACTGCGTTCTTGACCTATTTCCACAGTGGCAGAGTGCTCTCGCTCAAGCTAACTGGTGGGACACCAATATCTGCAGCAACTATGTTAGTGAAGAGAGTGTCCTCGCTCCCCTCTCAGTGACTGTCCCCTGCCTGTTCTCAAACATTCAGCAGAGTGTCCCGCTCAGACTGACCTAGAGAGTCGGCCATGTTTGACTTTCCCGGCTGTAGGACCTGTATGGCTCCTCTACAGCCTGATGATGGCCATGACCTCTGCCCCTCTTGCCTTGGCCTCGAGCATCTGAGGGAGGGCCTCTCTGAGAACCCATGCATGAACTGTGGCATCATGCCTCGAGCAGTAAGGACTGCTAGGCTCGCCGAGGCGGAACACCTGACGGGTATGGTCGACCTCCCCCTTTCAGGGCAGTTGAATCCAGCCCAGCCGAGTTCCAGCGCAGGGCCACAGAAACCGCAGGGGCTCCCTCCAAGAGGGCTAAACCCAGCGGGCCGTCTTCTAGAGTGGATCTGCTGACCTCCGAGCTTGCTCAAATGAAGTCGCTTTTACTGGCCCTCCAACCTAGTGTAGGGGGGGCTGAAGCACCAGATCCACCCGTGGCTGAGCTTGGCTCAGAAGAGGACGCGATATCACTGGCAGCGTTAGCCAATCTCTTTACTGAGTACAGTGAAGAGCGGCCCTCCCATGCTTCTGGACCTGCCTCCCGTTCCTCAGCTCAGAGCTCTTCGGAAGGGGCAGTTGATAGCTCCATGGGGTCTGTCATTCGCATGGCACTGGCACGCCTGCAGTTAGATACGCAGCAGCCGGAACCCCAGCCTGCGAGTGCCTTCTTCAGGTGTGTTCTAGTCCCCACCACCTTTGCTGTTCCTCCCTCCGAAGAATATCTGAGGGAGCTACATGCATGCTGGAGAGACACCAGGGCTCTGTCCCGTCTTACATCAGATGGTCGAACCCTGGCGGCCATGCAGGACGCGGCAAAATTTGGCCTCGCCCGTATGCCAGCTGTTGAGCAGACTATTGCGTCCCTCATAGTTTCCCCTGAGGAGACCCTGAGGCCTGATGCCAGGTGCCCTCGACCCCAATGTCGGGTCACGGATGACATGTTATCCAGGGCTTATGACACAGCAGCGAGCATGGGTCGTATTGGCAACTCCCTCTCCCACCTCATGCTTGCCCTCTCAGCTTCTCTGCAGCAGGCTACTTCCGACGCTTCCGCCACCAGCCTCAGTGATGCCTCACTGCAGGCGTTTGCGCTCATGTCGAGGGAACTTGGACGGCTGATGTCCACCCTGGTCCAGACTCGCTGCCAGGTTTGGCTGGCGCAGTCACCCCTGTCTGAGACATGTAGGAGGACCCTCCGTACTATTCCAGTGGAACCTGGTGAGCTGTTTGGGTCAGCTGCTATACAGGCGCTTCAGCGGACTGTTGAAGCTAGCCAGACCAGGCAGCAGTTCTCTGGTCTTCGCAGGGACATGCCCGCACCCTGCAGACCTAGGGGTCCTACTCTATCCCCCCGGGGCCGTTTTCAGCCCCCAGCTCACCCCAGTAGCCACCACAGGCCTCAGCGTACCGCTGGGAGGCCGGACCGCTACCCACAAAACCCTACCTTGGGTTGACAAAATTCCGCGGGCAAGTCTGACAGTTTTCAGCCACCTTCAAAGAATAAACAGGAAGTCAAAGAAACAGGTTAGATCCGATGTTAGATCCGATCTGTAGCCTATTTGCAGTTTGCAGACCTTGTTCGGATTTATTTATTGTTTGTAAATATATATTTATGTGGAAACTTCCGTCATGTCTGTCTGTGGAACTCTTTGATGCTCGTTTTGATGTTTTCTATAAATAAGCTTTATTATTATCAACCACACATATGTTTTTACTAGATTAAACCTTTGTTGCACACAATTAGACTATTAGCCAACAATCTAGCGTTAAGTATTACAATTACACAGAAAAATAGGAGCCAAACAGCTCTTTAATCCGGGGAAAGCCAGAAGCTTCCCATCATGCCCTGGGTCATGCAGTCGGGGGAGAGCAACTGTGGGGCCTGGCTCTAAAATCTGCAGCCGCCTCGATCTCGTGAGGTTATTGTTGACCACGTGTGTTAATGATGTCAGAGCAAGTCGGGATCAAGTCGGACACAAATCGAACCGGTATGCATTGTGCGCCGATCACCGGTCATCGATTCTGCGCAGGACTGGCTCATCTCGAACGAGCTTATTGCAGTTACATATCAGTTCCTTTCTAGGAAACTATTGGGGAACATTGGGACCATTACTCACATACATAGAGACACATGGAACTGCATACTTTACATTTCTACATCTACAGAAAGTTACATACCAGCAGAGCAGGCCCACGGGACTGCAGTAATCCTTCATAGAAGCAGGTCTAATTCAAAGCAGGACGCTGATACAGAGGTTATGAAAGCATCCCAACGTAAACTCACATTTATGGTGCTTTAATGACATCCTTGCAGAACTCTCATGAAGACGCTGCAAAGAGAAACAGCCCAGGGGAAGTGGCATCTCGGTAAAAGAAAAAGCCTCCAGGAATGTAATATTCTTCCCTCACTTTGCAATCAAATAACCACAGTGTTCCTTTTTGTGTTGCTCATCAGCATTAATCAGCATCCAGCACAGTGCAGCACCCACAGAGGGCACTTCTACTGGGTGGCCCTTGTTTCTATAGCATTTTGACCAGGTGTTCTTCCTGGGCCTTCTACTCCAATTTACGGGCCTCATGTGGCATGATGGTCTTATTACCATCCTAATGATGAGTGCAGGCCTCATGTGGCATGATGGTCTTATTACCATCCTAATGATGAGTGCAACCCCCACTGTCACCACCTCGTCTAGTCCTGGCTAATCAAGATGGATGCTCGGCTGAGTTGCTGGCCGTGCCACTGAACACCCACCTTGGGGTGAGTAACCCTTACTTTTTGTTTCATTACCCTGTGACAATACTGAATACATAATATACCACCAAACAATATGGATTAAAATCTGTGACTTTTTTTCCAAAGAATCTTTGGGATCCTAACATGGTCATACAAATAGAGACTCGAGTTTTTACATATCTCTGCTGCATGTTTCAAATAGACATCTCTGAACACATTTCATTCTCACAGCATAATACATTCTTTTACAATTGGTAAAGATGTTCATTTGAAACAGAAAATGGACAGTTTTTAAGTTTCCCAAACCACGAAAGCTGAGGGTCATAAATAAACTTTGGATCATAGTCTGTGTATAAGAAGTGGACGCAGTCATCGTGACGTCACCTCTGATTGATCTCAACTGTTTGATCTATACCTGGGGCTCAACCCAATTAGCCTTCAAACTAAGTCAAAGTTGGAGCTGAAGGAAGGCTACTGAGAGTAGATGGCTGACACGGTGAAGACCGGACAGCAGAAGCTCGGGGTGAGGATAGCAAACAAGGCAAAGGTTAATCACACTGACAGCATTGATACTTCTTCTCATTTTTGACACTCAGACCTGCAGGGAAGTATAGCCCAGTTTGTAATTGGAACAGGGAGGCTCAGTTACATGTATCAATTACTGTATCTAAGGTATCTGGCTAAATGTATCTCTGATTTGTTCATCTCATTTGAAAAAATCAACTATAAAGCAAGGAATATCTGTCTGTCTACCTGTCTTTTTGTTCTTCGCACATCTCGGGAACTGCTCATCCGATCTGCTTCACACTTGGCGGGTGTATTGCTGGGGACGCCACGGGGTGCTGTGTCGAATTTGGTGCAATTTGGACCCGTGACATATTCAGTAACTTTGACTAAACAAGCATGAATTAAACAAGCACACGGTGCTTAGTGCAGCAGTGGGGGCGGAGCTGTAAAACATTAAAACTGAACTATTTTTAACTCCCCTGGAGTCAACGAGTATTGCAGCTCAAATTGTGTACGTTTTTGGAATACTAACTTTAAACGTTAGTGTGGGAAAAACATACCTTCACTCACTGAATCCATACTCTATAACCGCGGCGGTTATAGAAGCAAGCGACTAATACTTCGAGAAGTGCATTTCACCAATGTTTCTGACCGCGAGTAACGCCAACCTGGGTCTGTTTTTCAGGGGTGTCTTTAGTGATTTAGGGCCCCAGCCAAACATTGTCTTGGTTTACTTTAACCCTTTCTTCAACTGGAATGCTGGTATTGGCAGTGGTAGAAGAAGTACTCAAAAAAGTAAAACAATTAATAGTAAAGCTATTGATTCTGCACAGTAAAAGTGAAGAGTGAAAAAGAGGATGTACTTACATGTACTAAACGTCTGTTCAAGGTGGAGCTTTAATTCTATGTTGCTGTAAAGTTTAATGAAAAAATATTAAAATTGTCTCACTTGCAATATTTTATTCGTATTGTGGCAAAGGCATGACCACCTTTACTTTGCCTCTAATTGGCCCTATGCTGTCTCTGATTGGCTAACTCCGATATTCCTACCACTGCTACTATCATTATAATTAGTAGTCACATTGCTATTGCCGATACCGATACTGCTTTTGTTATCGTTATTATTCTACTATATCCACTTCTGCTGTTATCAGTCGTCGTACATTTTCCATCCATATTCTGCTTACTACTCATTATATGAATCATATATGTCAAATGCATTGAATGTGTTGTAACTCTGTTATGTTGTTTATTGTGTACACATGACATCTATCACACTTCTGTCCATCCTGATAGAGGGATCCCTCCTCTGTTGCTCTCTCTAAGGTGTCTTCCTTTTTTTCCTCCCTATTAAAGGGCTTTTTTCCTGTACCGATGTAAGGGTCAAGGACAGAGGATGTTGCATTTATACAGATTGTAAAGCCATCTGAGGCAAATTTGTGATTTTGGGCTATACAAAATAAATCCAGTAGCTCAGTGAGAGGAAAAACAACTTGCGTGGCATACCATACTGTCTCAGGTTCTCTGCATCACCCACTGAATGCATGTAGTTCCCATGGTGATGCATACAGTTTGCCCTAATGTTCTTGCACGGCTTTGTTCGGTGGCATTAACATACGGCTCAACAAGTTTGTATATATGACGTTTTTTCCTCAGCTGAGAATCTGTATTAAACATATTGGTCTCTAAACAATTCTTGTTTATGGCTCTTTCTAAATGGGAGGAAACATTTGGGATAAGAGTTATGCTCAAAAGAACATATCCATAATCAGATATTTTTTTCATCAGTGTTTGTCAGTGTGTCGGCGTAAGGAAAAGTTTTGGGGAGTATGGAACCATGGGGCCAAACACAGAGGTAAAAGATGGTCAGAATTTCCTCCAAAGTTTCCTCTGTTCTTGATTCTTCTCTCCTGCTCTCTTTCACACCAGCTCCACTCCTAACCCTCCTCGCTTGCTCTGTTACTCATCAAATGGTCCTCGATCGCCCCTAAGCCTCCCCATCCCCGGTGGGTTGAGGACTCATTTTGTTCCTGCGCTGGTGTGGTCCGGTGTGCGTTTGATCCTCTCTTCAATTATTCATCACATGCTGGCTACTGTAAGGCCCGGACTTCTGTGGTCTACTGAAGTCCTGTATTTCTGTGTTTGTGTGCTGTAGTACTGTATACAATCATCCAGTGAATTCACAATCAGTATACAGTCAAGTGTTTTTGTTTGGTCTGTACCTCTACCATTTTAGTATAGCAGTCAGTCATGAATTTCAGAATGACTCTAATGAATCCTCCATCTGGACATTTTCCCAGCTGAGCGATAACAATGCACTTCTGCAGCCTCGGCACATATGTTACGTCCGTCTGTTTGGCTAATAATTCGATATGTTTCTCACAGTGGGGCTACAACGTGCAACAATATCTGCACTCCAGGACACATTTACATTATGCATGGCAAAGATCTCAATGTTCTCTATGTTATTCTCATTTCTGTGTGTCAGTTAATTATTGATATACAATATATATCTATCACTACTGCGCAGACTCTGACTGAGTCTGAACGACGTCCCCAAACCAATCGTAAGCCGAGAACTGCAAGGATCTAAATTCTACATCAACCAATCAAATATAGTTTAATGCAATCCACTGCATGGCTTGTCAGAGGGAAATTTCATGCAATTTGCACACAAATTAATTATTACCTCTCATCCGAAGCGCATTGAAGCATCATGTGTCCATTCATATTTAGAAGTGTTACTGTCGTGTTTTTGGCTGCTACCCACTAAACTACATTAACCCTTTCTACTGTGTTCATGTCATCACTCAATCAACAACACAATGACACATGCTTTGTAGAGCTCAGGTTTAATGGAAAAAATGCATTAAAAACAATCATTTTTCTCACAGGTTATTACCAATATTGTGCAATGCAACAACATTTCTTTGTTAGTAGTTCAGACACATTTAGTTTGGATTAAAGTTCCATCTATAATGTCTACTCTAAGGAAGAACCCAAAAGCTCAGGAAAAGCTACCCAGATATATTCATGACTTTTTCTAGTATCAAAATCACAAGATACACAGTAATGTTAATTGCTATTATACCTTCTATGATGAACAAGACATGGCTGATCAAACCTGTTTTTCTGAGTGTAACATCTATCACTCCTAAAGTCAATGCTGCGTGTTAAGTCTAAGGAAGCTATTCCACAATGTAGCACTCAGTTAGATAACTTAGGAGTTGATCCAAAGTGAAACAGACGTTACATAAACGCATTACTTTCTACTCTTCCCAAAATACAATCTCAGCCCCTGGAGGTGTCAGGGCAATCAAAAGCGGCATCAATCCATCATCCTCATCAAAGTCAATCAAGCTTCCAACTGAGCCCTGGCAATCTTCACGGGAACCGACAAGAGCAGCGGGCAGGGCACAACAATGCTTATTAACAATTTGAAGTGGGGGGGGGGGGGGGGGGGCAAATGTCTTCCTTTCTCAACAGTGACACGCAGCTTCATTTGGAAAATAACAGTGAAGGGTTGGCGTTCAAAGATCAATCTCTTGATTTGTGTAATTATTTTCTCAGGAAATGGAATCGGGGGCTTTAGTGAGCCAGCACGACAAGACAAACTGCGTGTGTCGCTCGCTCGCTCAACTCCAGTGTAATCTACTTGTGCTAATATGAATTCTCATTGAAGAGTGTCTTGAATAGCTGAGGTTTGTCTGCTGTCTCAAAGTTGACGGCACCCACAAAAAGATTGCCAAGACTATCCTTGTATGACTCTGTGCTCAACTCCTTAAATTTTACAAAAAAACATTGTTAGTTCTCCTTTATCCAATGCTCATAAGGTATATATATATATAGTAGTTCAAACTTAAAGCTGCAGTTGTCGATATTTTTCATGTTAATAATAGATGGAATGACTGTGTATTGTGAAGTCTCTCGGAGTGACGAACCCACAAAGAATTGTCATCCAACTCTGTGGTTCCTCTCATCTACGTTTGTTTTGCATGAATGAGCTCCTTGCTTTGGTTTTCTGGGGACACAAATTTCAATTCAAGTTGATGTTGGTTGATGTAGCTTTTTAAAACAATGGGGACGGATCCAGCACGGACAGTTACGGGAGTGAGGGATGAGGAGGTAAGGAAACATGAGAACACCAGGGTAGGGAGTGAGGGATGAGGAGGTGAGGAAACATGAGAACACCAGGACACACATGGAGAACTCTGTCAAGCTACATATTAGGCAAAGTGAACATCTTTTCTTCTACATAGCCTCAGTCTCATCTGCTTAACTTGGTCATGGAGGCATCAACATGTAATAGAGATGTTAAATTAACAGTGAAAACTCATCATAGTTTAATTTAACATCAGTATTCATAATTACACTTCATGTTTACTTCTCCTGATCTTTACCTCCTATAACAAGGTCCATAGGGGCATCTCAATAAATACACATGTTATATTATATTATATAAGTGTTATTTACTGATTGTTTTCGTGTTGGAATGAATGTTAAATATTTAACTGCAAAGTAGTAATGCGTGTTTGATACTTTAATTTTTTTGCATTAAATCATACTGGGATGTTTGCTGAAATTGATAGGATGGCCCTACCTAGAACATTTTCCACCAGCCGCCACTGTTGGACTTATATTTGTCTGCTTGCCAAAACCTTCAAATTACTGCTAATGTTACTCTCTAGTACGTAAATGCCGAGTCTTGTTCTGCTGTCCCGGAGAATAAGTCTTAAAACGTCTACACAGAGTTAGCTTGCAGCTTGGGCCATCAGATTTTACCTAATGAAGGAGAAATATCAACTGAACCGCTGCTGGAGTTGGTCAGAACTTGGCCACATCTAAAGGTGCGTTCACACCAAACGCAGCACAAATTATTCGCGCAAGTAGATTACATACAAAGTCTATGCACAGACGTGATGAGACTGGAGTGACGCGAATTTGCGATGGCGCGGCGCGAATTCGCGTCAATCTCCAAAATGCCCCTAATGCCCCAAACGCGTGAGTTGAAATGTTTCAACTCCGGTGTTGAAATGTTTCTCCTGTCATCACTGACGTCCTGCCATTGTTGAATCAGGAAATAAATACTGTATCCGTCTGTGTTCACCCAGAGCTCTACGATACCTCATATCAATAGAGACCGGACCAAACTATGTGTATAAATGTGTGTGTATAAACCGGTACAAAAAATGAAAAAGACGCTGCCGTATTTACGTCTATATGACGCTATTTTGAGTGTTGATGGAGCTGCTACAATGTTAGTATAGGCTAGCACCGATCGATCCGAGCTCCATTGAGAAAATAAGCATTTCAAAAGTGATTTGCTTGTCGTCTTGCGGAGAGAACAAACAAAACATGATTCAGACTTTTTACAAATCGGCGTCATTGCGTAGTTATTTCGGCATCCTTTTTATCGGTTTATTGCAGTTAAATGACAAATCTGTTTATTTGGGGTTCAGACAGCCGTAGTAAACCAGCCGACGTGTGGCTTGCAGTGAATACACTTCGATAAAATCCACGGAGCTCCTCCGGACTATGTTATGAACCCAGAAATGACGGCGGTTAGTTTCCCGGGATATCTGCGACTTCCACAACACGTACTAAGCAGAAATATAGGTTATTTTTTTCCATGGTTGACGGCGGACAGTTGAGCGGCTTCCAGGGCGATAAGCCACGCCCCCTATACGGCGCGTCTAGCGCGAATGACGCTATTGACGCGAATGACCACAAATGGTCCCCCGCATGTAATGCACCGCAAATGGCGCAAATGGCGCAAATGACGCGGCGCGTTTGGTGTGAACACAGCATATGTGTTAACTTCAACTTCAACTTCAAGACAGAAGCGTAACGTTAGGTAACAAGCATTAAGTCAATATTTAGTTTTGGTTTGACACGGGACACAAACAGCAGTCTCCTGAGTGAAAGTCCTGTGTTTGTCCTTTTTGCAGCATGTTATCTGCTGTACTCATGGAGATATAAAGAGATGTGGATACAGCGTTGGAGGCGAGTAATACAATTATCTGGATCCCTTGAAGATCTATCGCATTTATAGGCACATAGAGCAAGCACACTAGCTTTTCCTTTAACCCCGCCTCTGTCTCTGTTTGTTCACATTAATGGTAGCACGAAAACAACCCTGGATTTGGTTATTAGAGCGTTTTACAATTTTGAGGACCTAATGATTTAAATAAGGTAACCTAGATGTTATAATTCCATGGTTTGAATTTAAAGCCTGGCACGCTTTCTGGGGGCTTGGCTGTACTACTCCAGTTTGCTAGTGCTAATTATAAATTGTAATGTAAGTTGCTGTCAAACATTTTAAACTGCCTGAGCTCATGCTTCATGTTTACGAGTGATGCTTTGTGTTTCAGCACGTCTCATGTGATCACAGCCTCAGCGCTTAGCTCTACAACAGATAATGGATCTCCAGTGTTGTAAGTAAGGTCTTTGTTTCTATTGTGATCAGAAATTCAATAGGAATCCATTACGCTTCTGTCAATTTTTAGCGGAACTCAACTTGCAATTTAACCCAGCCCAGCAGCAGGATTAATTACATTGACTTGAGATGCAGTTACAACAATCGAGCAGGCATGTAATCAGGGTTTACTAACAGTCACAGCAGAGTAGAAAGCAGAGGAGTCCTATATGAGCAGGATGAGTGGCGGACTGCAGTCCAGCAGAACAGAAAGGAGCAGAGCAGTGAGCAGCCGCTACATGCTTCTTACTTTGTTTCTCTCCATCATCCACAGTGCTACAAATCAATCGGCATTCAAATCCATAGCTATTAGAGACAATACCTTGAACAGTGTCCCCTATCGTGTACATTTTACAGATCTAAATAACCATACAGCAATATTCATACACAGTATATTGCTACAGAATAAAGTGTTTGAGAGTAGGTGATGTTTAAACAAGTACACATCAGCATGAAACAAACTCATGAATGTACAACAATTACAAAGGTGAGATCCTACTGCACCTTTAAGCAAAAGAGATAATTTGAGCACACAAGACAGCAAAAGCCATGAGGTCCACTCTCACATGAAACAAGCAGTCAGGATATAATGTTTGAGAAAGGTAAGCACGAGCAAAAATAAAAAGTTTTGATGTGACACTTCGGTGAAGGAAGTGTGGAGTTTCACTGATTGTAGCTTAACCCTACGAATACAACAAACAAAAACTGCGAAGCCTCCGGAAATCAAAGAAAAAGGTATCCCTGTCAAGCAGAGTGCAATGGAAATATCCTTAATTTACAAGTCAACAAGTGAGCAGAGAAAAAAAAAATTTGAGTTTGCATTAATAGCAAATAGCATCAACAACCAATTAGAACAGTAAAACATCTTAATAAATATGATAAATTACACTTCTAAAGCATGTTACTTATATGTTGTTCTCTTTGTAGCAAAAACCAGGAGGGTGCGATTAAACCCGTGCTGCTATTGGGGTCTGTGAGTATACTGTTAGCAAACTATGTCAAATAAATAATTTAGATTTTTTGTATATCACTATTGTCTGACGATAATTATATAACATGATCGCAATTCATTTGACAGTGATGCAGTGATATGCATGCTACTTTGTGTTACGATAAGTGCAGTGTGAACATTTAAGCAGTTTTATGCAAAACACGATCACAAAATTGCTTCAAAGAAACTTATAACAGGAACCAGCTAATTCAAAAAGAAAGTGGCTCAGTCCTTCATCCACTCAGCCCTCCGTGGTCATGACGCACACATTCACAGGAACCGTGGGTATAAAGTTCGGAAGCATATGTGGATGAATGACACGTATTGTATAACTGTGCTTGAAATTCCTCCCCTGAATCACTCCTCATCAAGGACACACACATACAATGAGTTTTACCATTGAGATGGAGCACCACAACGGTCACTCATCCTATCTGACACTTAAATCGGTACTGATAACAGCAAGTCTGCTGTTACAAATTTGACATGAGCTTTAAAGCAACATTCTCCCCCAAAAACGTTCAATGTTACTTTAATGCAGCAGGTAGTTTATCATTAGTGTGAATATTGTACAGCTGTACAATACAACGGGGTAAGGCCTTGCTTTGAAAAAATAGAACTACTTTTTAATAAATATGGGTTAGGCCAATAATGCAGCAACAGGCTAATACTGGCCTTTGTTGAAAATGGGTTACAATGGTCCCAGTCTCATGTGATGGAGGATCAGCCTGGTAAAGTTTTAAAAGGGCACTCTACCAATTCATTTTAGTACACATGAAGTTCAGTCCACTTTAAAAATTGAGAAAATACCCCTGATGATGTCGTAGTGTCCGATGATGTCATCTGGGTTTCTCAGCTCGGGCTTCAGACATGTTTTACAAAAAGCCTGCGCAATAAATGTTCAGAGTGTGAAAGACATGGACATTTACCAGGCTGGGAGGGTAATAAAAAGATGCTATCCAGTTGCATCGTGGGAAATGTAGATGATGATCAAGTGTTTTTGAAATGTTACCCATAGATCAGAATGTACTGGAAGTGCAGTACTAAATTGCTGGAGTGCACCTTTCAGTTTTTTAAAATCCTAAAATACACAAAATACACGTAATTTCAACTCTAGCAAAAGTATCCTGATGTTTTAAAATGGATTAGAGATGAATTCTTCACTGAAATGCCACAACACTTTTTTTTACATTCAAACTGAAACAACAATAAGGTGGTGAGGAGAAACAAAAAATAGCTCTAAGGAACGTATCACCTCTACCACTCCGTTGCTACTTTGAGTGATTCAAGTCATAAATGAGAAATTCAAAATTACTCAAATTGCTTTTTTACGGTGTAAAAAGCCTGCGACCTCTCATACGCTGTGGAAAAAAAAAAAAAGATCAGCGGCCAACGGCTCAAGAAAGAACCGCTTGTGTCGGCTCCAGCAGCGTCAAGTGTAATGCTGAAAATGGCATGAAACATGCGTGGACACATCTCTCAGTTCGGCGACAGTTAACTCGAAAGACTATATGAAAATATCGAAGAAAAAAAACCTCCGCTCTTCAGACACACACAAGCTAAAATTCGACATCCCTGACAGTCCGCTGAGGATGACTCAGTGTGGCTATGAAGGCCTTGGATTCTGCTCTACAGTATGTTGCCAACAGCGAGTACAATTATTAATATCAAACAAGGGATTTAACCTGAGGTAATACAACAGTCTGTACGAAATACTAGTACATTTATTTGTTAAAAAGCTGTGTTAAATAGACAACTCTAAATTTGAATAAGTCTAGATTTTCACATGATAGCATGGAGATAGATGCTGGAAATCTATTATCTAAGGCTCCAGTAAGCACTTGTTTATTTACATATAAGCTCTAATCCCCTTGTGAATAATTTCCACACCTGACAAAGAAATGACTTCCATCCTCGAATAAGCCTCCATCTTAAAAGAGCAGATAGGTCGGCTGAAGGCAAAAAAAACAAACAAGGAAAGGAGGAGTCTTTTCTGTTCTCCTTTATCTGACATCCTCTCTGAACTCAGGAATCTAACTCTAGTTAGAATCTTCTGACACATTTAGGCTAGGATGATGAGTCCCTCGCTTCCCGTCCTTTTTCGCATCCCCTTGTCTTTCTCTTTTCTCAGAGAGAAAGGCAGAAAGTGAAAATGGATAAGGGAGGAAAAGTACACGGCTGGCTGAATCTACGAAAGGCCACCCTGTCGCCTCAGAGTGGGGGAAAAAATACCCATGCGCACTGCAAACCGCTCCAGCTCTGCCGCAGAGCCCCGTCCAGGACCCTCCTGAGGTGGGCCCCTTCAACCAAATGCCCTGTCACCTTACAGTAGGCTCAGACGTGAGATAACCGCTTGAAAAGCCAACAGAACACGGTCCAGGTCACAGGAGGTCGTCGTAGTCCAGCAGCTTGGAGTGCTGGCGGCTCTTCCACAGGCGGAACAGACGGAAGTCAAAGTACATCTCGATCATCTGTTTGCCTGCAGCCAGGGGGGACAACACAGAGAAAAGATTCAAGATTACACAACCCTACTGAGAGACCCTGAGCTCACCTAACACAACCCACTATAGCATTCTGTGATTATTATTGTTCTAGACACACTTCTGTCCATTAGTAGTTTGTTACTTTAACCATGTCAGTGTTTTCGCACTGGTCATTTAGGAAGAAGCTCCAGACTCAAGCCCACCTCCTCCGTTGGACCCTTTCCAGTCCCAAATTGGAGAAATAAGTGACGACTGAAATTGTATACTACGCCAGAGATTATTATCAGGACACAATAGACTGTGTTCATTAGTTTGAATAAGCCCCACGGCATCCACCAATAACACCAAGCTAAAATATAACTAACTTATATAGTTAGGTAACATAACGCAGGTTACGTTAGCTAACGTTAGCTAGTTACGCTAATGTTGTTAGCACGCTAACATTAACGTTAATTATCTCTCAATTTCAATTATGATTTTTGCTTCAAACGATTATGGAAACTAGATATAAAAGTGCCACGCTCCTTTTTGTAAGTATTCTCACATTTTGTCTTTATGCCCGGCTTGGCAGGTCATTCAACCTGCGTGTTTAGGATTACATGGTTTACTGGAGGACAAAGTTCTTCATAAATCTAGCCTCTTCATTTTGCTCTCAAAGCGCATCAGATATTAAAAAGTAGGCTACAAAATTGTCTTTCTAAATGCATAATGTTTATGGTATTAAATAATCCTGATCTCAATATTGACCAAAATAATCGTGACTATGATTTTTGCCATAATCGAGCAGCCTAAACTATTACATTTTTTTCCTTGATGTTGTGCCAATATTGGTGTTGGCTTGCTAACGGCATTAGCACAGCTAGCTAACGTCAGCAAACTCATAGTGCACGTCATTTGCTGCATAACGTTACACTTACGTTGAAATATTAAGGTTGTGCTCTTCACCTTGGTGTTATCGGTGAAGGTCGTGGTGTTTGATACAAGGTCTTACATATACACTCAGTAGGATACTTTAACGACTAACACCACAAAACAATAAACTGTGCAATAAAATACAGAGGAATAGAAACTGATTTACTGGTGAGGAAACACATGATTTTCCATCTCAACACAATGGAACGGGGTGATGGAGACGATCCCAGATGAGCCTGTAGCTCTTCAGCTGGAGGCCATTGGATTTACCACAAATCATGTGTACTGCTTATTATTAAGAAGACGCTCACTTCAATACAGCTCATGTTACAGGCATGACACGTGCCTCTATCCCAGGAAACCATGTCTGCTGTGTGTTGTTCCAGTTAGACTTGTTTTCTATTTAGGTTATGATGGTATGTGAGATCAATACAAAAGGTACTCAGTGACCATTAGATTATTGATGGGAATATACGTGTCATCAATTTAGCTGACAATACTGTGATTGTGGCAGGTCAGAGATCTGCGTCACTGAGCTGGCGATCATTTTTTGTCATGGCGTCATCAGTCACAGCATTGGATTTTTTCAAAATAAAGGACATGCTTGCTGATTTTAGGAGGTCATCCATTTGCCCAACATGAAACAGTACTGCTGCTATAATGATATATTACACTTCTAAAGCATGTTACTTATATGTTGGTTCTCTTTGTAGCAAAAACCAGGAGGGTGCGATTAAACCCGTGCTGCTATTGGGGTCTGTGAGTATACTGTTAGCAAACTATGTCAAATAAATAATTTAGATTTTTTGTATATCACTATTGTCTGACGATAATTATATAACATGATCGCAATATTTCCACTACATGATGGGTCGCCAGACAGTCATGGTTCCCAGATGATGAATCCTACTGACTTTGGTGTTTGCATGACCTTTCCTCTAGCGCCACCAGCAGGTTAAAGTGAAAAATATTAACATCTATTGGCTGAATTGTATATAATTTGATCCAATGATTAATTCTAAATTAAATTTAAAACACTTCTTGTGTGTCAGCCTTCAACCTCCCCTAGTCTGCCTAAAATGCTATGGTTAACAAACTTACACTTTTGTAATTCTTCATATATTTTGCTCATGCTGCTACTGTTTCTATTGTGTCTAATGTGTGTGTTTAATTTCCTGTTTGCAATGCTTTGTGTGTCGTTTATCTCACTTCTATATGTTGCTCATTGCTGGTTGTATTTAATGTGCAGCCCTTTGAGGCTTTGTCATATTGATATTGAGCTATAATAAACTTTGACTTGATCACATCCAGCACAGCGATATGAATGAAAAATAATACGTGCTGATTGCTTCTTCATAGGTTGCACGTGTGGAGAGAAACAGCAAGAATGGTGGCTCAACAGAGGATGGGAAAACATATACGGAGAGCGATAATGACATTTTAATAGGAAAATAATTAGCATTGCATCGATAGATGTCGAGAAATTGAGCGATGAGGGATGCCGATTTTACACCTGTATATTTGCTGATGTTCCCTAATGGGCTTTCTCCACGGCTGAGCGGCTCACTGCCATTGATTAATGGCCGCTATTAACATTCAGCGAGCGTACAGGTGAGGCTGCATGTATGTTTTGTGTGTATATATGTTACTGGTTAAGAATAAATGAAGATGGCACACAGCTCAAATTGAAAAGTTTCAGGTTCGCCTGAAAAAAAAGCACTTTTATTGTTATTATTTCTTTGAAGTAATGCAGCTGCAAGTCTAAAACCTCTCCCAAATCATAGCACAATGTGTGAACAGTCTCTGCAAATTTTGACTTTGATAAAGTGAAGCAGAACAAAGTTAGAGAGGTTTTAGTACAGAGAGGTCAGGCGAGGTCAGCCAAATTGTAATTTTGGAAACAGCTGTTCAATTGTAATTTCCTATACTAACTATATATTTCACTTGTTTTATCGCTAATAGTGTCCAATCTATCCAAATACAGCAGTTTGGCATCATTTTGAGAGCCTGAATCCTATCTCTCATCCATGGGATTTTCTCGTCTGAATTCCAGTTGCTCTGTGTCTATGGAGGCCTATCTCAGCCTATCATTGGTCGATTTCAGTCAATGAACCCTCCTTTGACGCGTCAGATTCCATAGAATTGAGGGGGGATGACGTAGGATTGATTGACAGAATCGTTAGCCAGTGGGAATCAATACCGCGCTGTCTCTCGTGATGCGTAAAAACTGATACGCCGAAACTCAAATTGTCCGCCCCTCGCCTCCTGCTTTAGAAAAAGAGCCTGCTTTCCCAGACACAGTTCAATAAGACACAGCATAAACACATGTTCTAGCTCCAGGACTGGGAAAATATGCTTTGTCTTCATCAATATCAGCTCAAGGTGAGGAGCGGTTATGATAATTATCTGTAAAGGGGTTTGTGGTTTTGCTGCTTGTTGGCTGTTTCTCTGTTATGGTTTCACGGAGAGACATTTTGAAGATATCTCCAGAATCTGTGTGTTGTTGGCTTGCATTCTGCTATCTCGGTTTGGCTGGTTAGCCTTTAGCTTTCACGTGGTAGCTCAAACCGGAGTGCGTAGCTCGCGGACTCATGACGAAAAATACGTGATTGATACGTATTATGGTAAATCTTCAAGTTGATTATCATAGTTGTGTAGAATTGTGTTTGGAGTGTGTAAAAAATGGCTTGCATGATATTGTTGTCCATACTTTGTATTTTAATCTGGTAAAAACATGTATCCATGCATTATATTCGCTCTCGATAAGTGCATTTTTTCGACGGTATATGCTACCCCCTCTGGTACCGAGAGCCCCCAAATTTGGGGGCGCAGGGCTTAACAGGACAGCAGGAAATCTAGCACGTGTGAGTTTGCAAGTATTTTGCAGGTGCGCGTGTTGTGCTCTTACCCTCTGCAGACAGCTCTAGTGGGGACTTGAAGTCGACCGAGGAGGGTCTCACCAGCCTCTTCAGAGTCTGAATCAGCTGCGGGGGAGAAAGAGGGAGAGACAGAGAGGAAGAGTTACTAAGAGAGGGACTGCTTCATTCCAAATGCCATCGGGCGTTCTGAAACGGAAAACAAAAACCAACCGGTGTGGGGAGGTCCTGCACCACTTTGATTCTGTGCATTACGGCACTGCAGCTGGAGTGCACGTGAAGAAAAAAGGTCAACGTGCCACTTACACTGCAATAGCTGAGTATAAGTGAAAGGCACTCATGGTAATGTTTTCTGTCCGTATAGAGGCATCCGTGAGAGTGGTTCTGTTTGGGCAGAGCAGCTTCTCACACAGGGAGCTCAACAATTTACCTGTCCATATCAGCTTTCCACGCTGTCTTCTTTTTATAGGATCAGTTGTGCATGTCCATCATGACATCTCTGTAATTATGTCTTATGACTTCATTACTTAATGCTATCACTGACATTAATGCTTTTCTATAACCTATGAAAGAATGATATATTTTCATGCTCTGTTTGAGTTTGACCTCCTAATTTTAAATGTCTTATTATTTGATATTTATATATTTATTTGGCATATTTGATATCGTTTAACTATCTTGTTATTTTTGTCAAATGTTTTGTCTTATTGTGCTTGTATTGTATAATTTCCGTTGATGTACCATGTCGTTTTCAAGGGGGGGCCCTTGAAAACGACATGGTACATGTCAAGGGGTTATTCCTAATAAATAATTTCCATTCCAGTCTTTATATGGCAAAATGTTTTTTTAAGGAATTACCGCCTCACAGTTGTATTCCTCTGCCAACCAGTCAAATAGTAGTTTACATACATGTCAGTCCAGAATGTCATCACTTCATTATTTTATCCTATTAGATATTCATGGCATAATTTGCATTTTCATTCTGAGGTGATGAATTCCCTCAAGGCGTTTCTTGAGATGATATGAAAATGGGACGGACACGAGGTCACAGTGACCTTCACCTTTGACCTCTAAAATCGAATCAGCTCATCCTGGAGTCGATGGATGAATTCCAAGTCTCTTAAGATTGCATACACATTTCTTTCTCAAGGAAACCACGCGAGGGGAGAGGAAGCGAGGGAATATGTTGTTAGAGAAATGATACATCCGTTCCTCTATTGTCGGCTGATCACAGCTTGATCAGCTGCCAGTTGGCTTAAACAGCCGCAGAGACGTTTGATGTCAGTTTGTGTCAGCACACGTGTGCACTGTACAAATACTAGTAGAGAATCACACAGCTATTACTGCCAGAGCAGCAGTGTGTTGTCCCTGTTACCTGTTTAACAAACACCTGCACATGAATTCGCACACAATGCATTCTGTATTTATTATTATATTTTCAACCAGATGATGAATCAGAAAACAAATAAAATGTACATTTTGGGTTCAATCTGTGATCTGTCTTCACTTTGTTATGAATCTCCGGTGATGTTGCGATGTTTCAGATTTATCCTCATCAGCTGCAGCGTCCAATCAAATAAGTGATATCCAATGAGGGGATGTGTCGTCCTTTAAAAGCAGTGGCTGGCCGTGCAATTTATACCTGGGCCTTCTGTGCTGTCCTACTGAGCTACGGTTATTTGTTTCTATTGGTGTAATAATACACGTATTCGTATTAAACCGTTTGGTACGAGGCTTACTAGCCGAACAATACGTTTGAATAATACTAGTGCATTTGGAAAATGCAGAAGCTTAAATTGTGGGAAATATAATAGGCTCGTTCGACATAAGCCAGTACATGTATCCCAGTACATCATTTCAGTTCAGAATCAGAATCAGAACCGTTTATTGTCATTGTATGTTGAACATACAAGGAATTTGACATGACGGGAGGTGCGTACCATTTAACAACAATCAACAACAATCAACAGTGCAAAGTAGAAACAAATTAAATTTACAGAAAATAACATAAAATAAAATATAAAATAAAGTGGAATATAAGATACAGTGAAATATAAAATAAAGTAAAGTAAAGAGCACAAATGAACAGATAACAGGACTATAAACCAGTGAGATGTAAGTGTAGTGTGAAAGTGTCGAGTGTAATGGAAGAGATGTGCGGGGGAGTGACCGGTGGGAATTTGTCCTGGGGAGGACAGAATCAGTGGGGGTCCCGGGCTCTGTTAATGAGCCCGACTGCCGACGGGAAGAAACTGTTCATGTGTCGTGAGGTCTTGGTCCTGATGGACCTCAGCCTCCTACCAGATGGAAGGGGCACAAACAGTTTATGTCCAGGGTGAGAGGGGTCAGCTACAATCCTTCATGCTTGCCTCAGGGTTCTTAAAGTGAACAAGTCCTCGAGGGACGGCAGATTGCAGCCAATCACCCTCTCGGCAGAGCGAATGATGCGTTGCAGTCTGCCCTTGTCCTTGTCTGTGGCTGCAGCGTACCAGACCGTGATGGAGGAGCAGAGGATGGACTCAATGATGGCTCTGTAGAAATGCACCAACATTGTCTTTGGCAGGTTGAATTTCTTCAGC
This sequence comes from Melanostigma gelatinosum, assembly GCF_949748355.1. Classification (NCBI taxonomy): domain Eukaryota; kingdom Metazoa; phylum Chordata; class Actinopteri; order Perciformes; family Zoarcidae; genus Melanostigma; species Melanostigma gelatinosum. Next base: position 24,543,694 of record NC_136639.1, read on the forward strand.
TGCCTCAGGAAGTACATCCTCTGCTGAGCCTTCTTGGTGATGGAGCTGATGTTGAGCTCCCACTTGAGGTCCTGGGATATGATGGAGCCCAGGAAGCGGAAGGAGTCCATCACGTCGACGGGGGAGCCACACAGGGTGATAGGGGCTGGTGGGGCTACGTTCTTCCTGAAATCCACAACCATCTCCACTGTCTTTAGAGCGTTGAGCTCTAGGTTGTTCAGACCGCACCAGGTCACCAGGTGGTCAGTCTCCCACCTGTAGGCAGACTCATCCCCACCAGAGATGAGTCCAATGAGGGTGGTGTCATCCGCGAACTTCAGGAGCTTGGCGGACTGGTGACTGGAGGTGCAGCTGTTGGTGTACAGGGAGAAGAGCAGAGGGGAAAGAACGCAGCCTTGGGGGGAACCGGTGCTGATGGTCCTGGAGGCTGAGACGTGCTTTCCCAGCTTCACGTGCTGCTTCCTGTCAGACAGGAAGCCTGTGATCCACTTGCAGGTGGAGTCGGGCACTTGCAGCTGGGAGAGCTTGCTATGCAGCAGAGACGGGATGATGGTATTGAAAGCAGACCTGAAGTCCACAAACAGGATCCTGGCATAGGTTCCTGGGGAGTCCAGATGCTGGAGGATGAAGTGAAGGGCCATGTTGACTGTGTCATCTACAGATCTGTTGGCTCTGTAGGCGAACTGCAGGGGGTCCAGGAGTGGGTCGGTGAGGGTTTTTAGGTGGGACAGGACAAGGCGCTCAAAAGACTTCATGACCACAGAGGTCAGGGCGACGGGCCTGTAGTCATTAAGTCCTGTGATCCTTGGTTTTTTAGGGACGATGGTGGAGGCCTTGAAGCAGGCTGATACGTGGCATGTCTCCAGGGAGGTGTTGAAAATGTTTGTAAACACCGAATACTTCTGAATACTTCAGGGTGGAGGGGGAGACCAAGTCTGGGCTGGCTGCTTTGCGGGGGTTCTGTTTTTTTAAAAGCCTATTTAGAAGAGAGAGTCGTCACTGGGGGTGGGGGAGCACTGGAATGGGTGGTACAGAGGCATGGGCCCCTGCTGAGCTGGGGGAGGGGGGGCTGGTGGTCTGGTGTTGGTTGATGGGGCTGTGGGGGATGGAGTCAGGACTGTCCCATTGTCTTTCAAAGTGACAGTAGAACTCGTTCAGCTCGTCTGCCAGGCGGAGGTCGTTCATGGAGTGGGGGGTCTTCGGCTTGTAATTGGTAATCTGTCTGAGACCTCTCCAGACAGAAGCAGAGTCATTGGCTGAGAGCTGATGTTGCAGTTTCTCAGAGTACAGTCGTTTAGCATCTCTCACCGCCTTGCTAAACCTGTATTTTGACTCTTCATACAAGTCCTTGAACTCCTAAAAGCCTGATCTTTCTGCAGCCGTAGCTGTCTGAGTTCTGCTGTGAACCAGGGTTTGTCATTGTTATAACTCACCCTGGTGCTTGTTGGAACACAGCTGTCCTCACAGAAGCTGATATATGAAGTTACAGCCTCTGTGTACTCATCCAGACTGTTGGTAGCAGTCCTGAATACATCCCAGTCTGTACAGTCCAAGCACGCCCGAAGATCCTCTAGAGCAGGGGTTCTTAACCTTTTTGACCTCGGGGCCCAACTTTTCAAGTACAAAGTGTCCCGGGGCCCACTCTGACTATATGCATCAAAAGTGTCAGACAACCTGTAGGTCATACAGAAACAGAGCAGTGGGCCTTTGGAGTCAGTAACAATTGAAGATTTTTGTCCGCATAAAATAAAAAAGTATCTTTCAGTATAAATAACTGCCGGTGGCTGTATCTGTACAGGTAAATGACAGCATAGGGCTATAACTACACTATCAGTGAACAACTGCCTCACATTTGAAGAAGATTGGACAAAGTATGACCATTCTACAGTGTTTCTTCCATGAAGAGATCCAGGCGGAGCTCTAAAAGGACATTTGGAGACCCAAATGGACACATGGTAACCAAATGATGTTCTGACACACTAAAGGTGTTTCTCCCTTTATATTTTGATATTATATTATTTTCCTTTTATTTTTAGCCTTTGCAAATTGCAAAAACTATATAATATAAGGTTGAAGACGTGGTATGTAAGTAGCGGACTTGCTGTGCGTAATGGCTGCGACCGAGCGCACGGCCGAGTATGCGGGTAGCTCATTTACGCAGAGGTTATACGTTGGTTTACGGCTTATGTAGGAGGAACATAAGGTTTGTAATATAAGTACTAGCGTTTTCTGAAGCCACTAGCTCCATGGTAACATCTGCTAGTGTAACATAGTTGAAGAGGTTCAGGTTAAATCCCGCTAAATGGGAAAAGTCCGCCACCTGCTATTGTAAATGTGTACCTGCACTGAATATCCCCAAAGGACTATGAGGTAATCTAGACACAAAGGACTATGGGTAATCCTGAACGCAACAGAGGATTTACTGAAGGTAACGGGTCCGTGAATGTCCGTGGACAATATAATGTTAACTAACTTTAAAAGTACACAAGAGTTGAGCTGGCTTTATTTTGTTGAACGTTATTTGTCTTAGATAATATTCGCCATGTTTTTATTAAGTTAACTATACGTTTTTTTATGTGTTTTATTGCCAGTAAAAATGTCACCAATACAGCTAACGTTAGCTAATACTAACTTGATGTCGTCTTTCTAGACAGAGCATGCGCAGTTGTCCGCAAGATGACCCATTCTTCCATGTTGTCCTTTGTCATAAATGCAGATGTGGAATAAACCTGCTGTTACCACAAGCCTGACCAGCCCGAGAGATTAATTTAGCCAGGAGACATCTTCACAGAGGTTACACGAGCACATTGTTGGGCCTGTAATGTGTATTTTTCCGTCGAAATGCTGCAAGATCCGACTTGCAGCGATTATGTCAACTTTGTGTGTGTTTGGGCTCCTTTTGTGAAAAATCCATAAGAAATGAAAGAAAATCTATGTTTTCTTTGCAAAGATGAGGATTTTGGGCATGCTGGGATACCAAACACGGCCATGTTTTGTGACGTAGTTTGTGTTTATCTAGAGGCCTGTCAGACCTGATGACACGTCCTCCTCCCCCCTCTTGTTCCACCTCGTCGCCCCTGTCCCTCCTCTCAGTCCCTGTCTCAGTACACTGCCAGCTGTCGTGCCATCCGACATGGAGCCCAGCGGCCAAACGGCATTTGCAGGTTTCATCTCCAGGAGCTTACGCAGTACATCCGTCAAGTTCAAAGTGGAATGATTTTTTAAAATGTCCTTTTTTTATGCTTTTTGGTTTTCTTCTTTTATTGAAAGGATTTCTCAGAGTTTCAACATAAACATGTCTACATTTATGGGCAGTTCAAAAGAGGGGAAAGGAGACGGCTTCAGACGCGTTTGCAACCGAAAAGTAGCTACTATCATAATTCATCATCTCACTGCGTGAAGGATGCATTTCAACTTTTTTTACATGACAGAAAATGTTGAAAACTATTTGGTCATATTTTGCGAAAGTATCTTTTTGCTAAAACGTGCAAGATTGAAGTTATTCCTTGAGAGAAACTATGAGCTAATTTCTGAAGATTTCGAGGCCCACTTTCCTTTAATACCTGGAACATCTTCAGTTGCTGGAACATGTACACTTGTTTTCAGTCCTTTTTCGTTCTATACGGTACAGTTTCTTTTTTTCAAGGTTTTGTTCCCTTTGTGATATTATCACTGTGTCATTTTGGGAAGCTTTATTTTCTTTCTTGCCAAGAGTGAGGTGAGAAGATTGATATCACTCTTGTGTGTGTGCGCTAAATATGAAAGCTGGTTCGCTTCGCATAAAACACTGGAAACCGCTAGCTAAGCTCTGACTGAAGGAAACAAAATCTGCCTTCCAGCGCCGATTGTTTCATCTGTGGGGGTTTTACATGGGGGTTGTATTGCTTCTCTTATCATCACTGAGAGGTTGCCAGGCAACCAGCCGGTCTTTATAATGTTGTATCTCTTACCATTTGGAGGATGACATATATTTAAGCCATACAAATAAAAATAAACAGGTGGGAAGAAAAAAACAATAATTTGTGAGAGAAGAATCTGTCATCCATCATATTGTAAGTGAACTGATAATATTACAGCTCTGAAGGTGGACCAGGCTTATGGCATGCATATGGTCTGCTGATGATAATGGGGGAACTGAACACAGATGGGGGTGGTGAGCAGAACTGGAGCTCAGTAAGAAGCTGGGGTCTGGGGTCAACGCCCAAGGAGCCCGTCTGGTGACATTTGGGATTTATTTTCGTCTTTGACTTCATGATATATATTTCTTTTCTAACAAATGTCCCCAGGTGGGCTCCGCAGAAACCAGTTGAGGTGTCGGAGGAAAGGAGGTGGAGGGTGTTAACAGGAATGTCATCATGTACCTAAATACCACGTTTGCCTTTAATTTGTTTTTGTAGTTATACTGTGAACATAAGGCAGGGGTCCCTAACAGGCGGAGCGCGGTCTGGGTCCAGACCCAGACGCCGTTGTATTCCGACCTGCAACCCGCTGGAAAATTGAGAATCATTACATTTTGACGGAACTTCTTTTGACGCTTCTTTAGCGTTTCTAGACTTTAAGGCACTCATTCAGCGGTTCAGGAAACACACCGACCAATTGCATGTGTCATTTGCATCACGGGATGCTACTCAGCTCATCAAATATGTGCATTCCAAAAAGCATTGCGGCTTGAGTGAGATTTACACACATAGGAGAGGGACGGGGAGAGAGGCCGAGTAGTTGGAGAAGTACGTGAGTCAGAGAAGTTATTTCACATGGTGTTCTCTAAAAAGAGAAAAGTAGTCAGTGAGACCAGAGTCTTTAACCAAGAATGGACAGACTCTTAGAAGTTAATTCTGCCAATGGACAGTTCAAAACCAGTATGTCTCATATGTTCAGAGACTGTAATGATTATTAAAAGCGGTAATGTGAAGCACCACTATGAGACAAAGTATAACTCTGTTTAGCAAACGTACCCACTCAAATCCAAGAAAAAGACACAGAAAATAAACAATCTACGAGTCCAATATGATCAGAATCCGAACACATGAATTCACTGTCCAAAAATGATGATAACAGAGAGGAATAGAGCTGAAACAAGTGATTTTAATAATCACAGATAAAGTCCCTGCACACAATTTTCTCTTTTTAGAAGATGAGAAAAATACAATATTATGGTTTTCTTGGTTGATGATATTGTTCAATTGAACTTTCTTCATTTGATTTGACAAACAGACTGCTAGCTGATACAACTGCTAGCATCAATATGTATGGACGTATGTATTAAATCATAACGCCAGTTCGACATCATTTTACGGAACCTTTGCTTGAGGAAATCCTCGAACTGGACCTTGTTGAATTAATTGAATAGCCTGAATGTATGGGGTCTAAAGCTTTTAAAATTGGAGTAACCACCATATAGTCGATCAAGAATAGTGTTAAATTTGTTAAGAAAAAACTGAATATACTTGGGGGTTTTTTTCCATGAAGAGAGCCCGGTTCGTCTCATACAGAGGTTTAAGGGTATCAGACACTGAAGGGCACAGGCCAAGTGGCAGTATTTGAGTTTTGAGTGAGAAAAGGTTGCCAATACCAGCTTGATTGACACTACAGACAACTACAATCTGCAGCGGATTTTTTAAATCCTTTTTTAAAGAAAACACATTCCTACATGTACATGTATGTATTTGCAGGGTGAGATGGCTGGTAGAGCTGAGAGGACTGATGCTGGGTGGAGTGGAGCGAGCATCATCTGAAGGTAGCTCAGCCAGTCAGTCCATCTATTAATAGCGGCTGTCCAGCTGAGCTTGCAGCAGCGCAAACAGGCAGCAGCCTCCCTGCTATCCCCTATGTGACTTGTACTGAATCACTGTGGAGAAGATGCCAAATGTCACAGAGCGCTGCTGGGACTTCTTAACCGGGCACAAGGAAACTATGGCTGTTGGAAATGTGCAACCATGTTTCGAGGGAAACAATTTTTTCTCGGGTAACGGTTGCAGTTTAAACGCGCAGTTAACAATGTTAATTAAAAAAGATATGTGCTTGGTTATGTTAAGGCAACAAAATTACTTGATTATGTTAAGTAAAATATCATGATCGGGGTTAAAGTTTAAGTTAGTTTGTTACGTCCTTTAAAACAATTTAATCTTGACTTCTGGTGTCACGCAGCACTTGAATCTTGGTCTCCTGGGTGAAAGTCCTGTTTGTTCGACCCTTTCCTCCACCAAGATTTCTTCTTCATGTGGACTTCCACGAACTATGATTGGAAACGTGTTTATGTTCATTAAAAAATGTTTTCCTACGAAACATAATTGACGTAATTTGTTGTATGGGAACATCATTTTTAGGAAACCACGCTGAAATGTGCTACATGCAGCATTTAATACCGTATTAGTGGCCTTTGTGTAGCTCAACTGTGAAGGGGAACCAGTTTTATCTGAAAGAGGCTTGAATTTGAGACACCTTGTTTTCTGATGCGCTCCCAGTTGCTCTGTAAATATTTTGTGACAACATTATACTATTAACACAAACTCAATACGTCCTGTATGTGCTTCAAATTAAAAACCCTGTAGTGTTAAACATATTAAATTATGAATATCAATCTAATTCTCTATTACTAACATACGACAGACTTTTAAGATCAGTGTTGTGTTGTTTTTTTTCCTCTGGAAGTGTCTTGACCGCCCTTATAGCTTCACACTGCATTAAACACTTCATTCCTAAGCATCAAGGTCAAGAGGTACACAAGCATACAATATGCATGACACGGCCGTTACCCTGCACCTTTCTCTGATATCTCACGACTATTTTCAAATGCAGGCGCTTTTGTAACATTGGTAAAAGAAGCTCCACATTTTGACCACCCGAGTGCAGAACAAGGGCTGGTACAGCGGTAAGCAATCACAGGAAGCAGAAGTACAAGTTGTTCAAGATGGGGCCGAATGAGAAAGTATGAATATTTCAGTGTGTGTGGGCACGTTCCTGTGCATACGCTGTATGCGAGTGTGGCTGCATATAGCAAGAGTGTATCAGTGTCAGTGGGGGTGGAAGGGGGTCGTGGCAGGGCCACCGGAAGAGGCATGAGAGTGTTTCCAAACATGTGAGCTTGTAATTGCAGCGGGGCCGAGTGGCTTTAGCCTAATTGAGTGGGTGTCAAGGAGTCTATTCTCCCTGTCATTCCAAAGTGCTGTGTGTGTGTGTGTGTGTGTGTCCTTCCCCTTGCCTGTGCTCGACAGCCGGATCAGAGCTGCAGCCAGGCAGCAGAAGGTCGTGGTTGAGGCATAACTCATATACTTGTTCCAATGATTAAAAAACAATCTTTATCTTTCATATGCACAAAAAACTGCTCCCTCTGTCTCGAAGAACAGAGTGTTTCAATGATTTATCTGCAAGGTTCTATACACAGCATATGCCTTTGTGTATGTGTGTGTGTGTGTGTGTGTGTGTGTGTGTGTGTGCATATTTGAGATTTTGTGCTGCATGTAGACATTTAAGTGAACTTTTGCACTAACTAGAGGAGTGTGGAAGTCTTCGTTTGTTCTCCCGGCTTGTCACGACAACAAAATGGACGACTACCTTTTCTCCATTAGCACTACCCAGCACATAGCAGCCCATGATGTGGATGAGGTTGGGCTTCGGGTTCAGCTTGCTCATCAGCCTGCCGAGCCGCCGCCAGAACCTGGGAGAGAACGAGAGGTTACGGGAAACGACAACTAATGGGCGAGTTGGTAAGAAGGTTAGGGTTAGATTGGAATGATTAGATTAATTTATGGTTAAAGATTTACATCAAATGCTTTTACACCACCTGCAATCATTCAAATGTAATATCTATACGTGAAAAGGTAAAAGGAACGCATATTTTTTTAATCATGCATGTTAACGCTATGAGTCTGTATCATAATGAAAGAGTTATAAAAACGAATCCCCGCAGATCTCTGGTTACACCCACAGAATGAAGTCTTACTGGATCATGTCGTCTTCCTTCTCCACCTTTGCAAAGGTGGCCACTTTGTTCTTCAGCAGGTACAGATGGCCTGGACCTCCCTATGGAAAGGTGCTTGTGTTACTGTGGATTGTTAGGTATGAAAGTCACCTCATTCCTTCATGTGCAGTAGAATTAGTTTGAAGTACTGACGGTTGTGGTAGAAATTGTGTGGAACACTTTTGACCAGAGAGGAGTTTAAAAAAAATGACACCAGAAAATCAAAACTTTAACATAGAAAATGTATTTTTGTCACCCTCGCAAGCAATTCAGTATAATATATATATATATATATATATATATATATATATATATATATATATATATATATATATATATATATATATATATATATATATATATATATATCTACATATACATATATACACATATACATACATATATATATACACACATATACACACACGTATATACACACACACACACACACACACACACACGGGTTCGGTACGATACAGTGGAGCCACGGTTCGGTACATTTCGGTACAGTAGAAATCTATAAATGCCAGAGAAATGTAATTGATTTTAAAATATATTTATTCATTACAACTAACATCATAAAGTTATTCTTTGACTTTGAACAATGATGGAACTATACCTGAGTGACCCATCTTCTGGGGTGTCTTCTCAGCAACACATAAGCATAAAAAACAAAAACTGCTCCTTAATGTTATGTAGTATTGTTACTTACATATTGCTTACATCTTGTGTTGTTACTTACATCTTGCAAAAGAGATTTTTAATCAAAAAATATTTTTTTATTTTTTCATTTTTTTAAAATTTATTCAAACGTATTAGGTTCGTCATGCGTACCGAACCGTGAGCTTCGTACCGAACGGTTCAATACGAATACGCGTATTGTTACACCCCTAATATATATATGTACATATATAATTATTTATTTATAACTATATATCCATTTCCCAGACAGGTGCTTCATGTCCCTCGCTCCCGTAACTGTCCGTGCTGGATCTGTCCCCGTTGTTTTAAGTTATAAGCAGGACTGCATCCAGCTAGCCAAACCTGTCTGATGTACAGCTACTGGAGAAGCTTCGCATGTACTGCTTCCCTTTGTGGGGTCAGGTTGATCTGATATCAGCTCTTTCACCTGGAGTTTCTCCACAAAAGTTCTCCTCTCAAACGGGTCTTGGAGGAGAAGTGCTCGCGCTGGCACTCGCCTGTAGACACTACTCCTGACGAGAACGCGCAGCTTGGGGCAGAACGAATTCTGGCCATCGCTGAATGTATTTGAGGACGCTAATTGGCTAAATTGTATGTCACTTATTTATATCTTTAATGTAATGTAGAGTTTGTTTTAGCAGATCCAGCCAGAAACTTTGGTCTTTAGCAGTGGCGGCTGGCCAATAGAGGGCGCTAGGGCCCCCCCTTGAGCCACAAAAATAAATTTAAAAAAAGTAAAATAAATGATATGTTAGTTTTTGAAATATGGAATGCACCCAGTAATATTTGTAAAATATGATATCTAAAATATATGCTTTTCCTCCTCTCCGCCTGTCTGCACGTCTCAGCAGAGCTGGGGCGCTGGAGAATCTGCCCACAGGAGGCGGGTCTATGAAGCAGTTTAGCCAATTGCTGATTAAGGAAGGATCAGATCGTCCTGGGTGTACAATCCCCCACCTCTCTTTAGCCTTAGAAGAAAAGCGACGTCACACCCTGATTGGCCTAGAGGGGAAATGCACCAAGCTGCTGTCAATTGTTAATGAGCAGCCAGTCCCCACACCCTGCATAACAGGTGATCTGAAAAATCCTCCAATCAACTCAGGGGAGTTGTCACATTCTGCGAAAATAAATTGAGAAACGAATAAGGGGCCGTTGCATTTGGCTGTTATTTGATATCAATTATACCTAATCTATTTCATCAAGGCAGCAGGAGACGTGTTGCTTTATTCATCAGGACTGTGAATGAGTGCAGCATGCAGGTGGGAATCACATCAACAAAAATAGTATTACAACTCAGCTCATTATGATGAAATGTTATTTCTTAATTTTACAATAATGTGTTTTATGATTAATTTTGATTTCACTAGAGGCGTTTATATTTCAAAAATTCCCTTTGTCAAAAGTCTGTTTTATTTATTTCATAATGGCATTTTTTGTAATTCAGTAATAATAATATTTTGTTATGTTTTATTTTGTGTCACTTTTCATGACAGTGGTGTTGTCACCACCACCTCACCCATGACATCAGCCAATCACAATCCTCCTGACTCCCCGAACATCACTACCAGTTTACAAGAGGCCTAAATGTTATACGTTGGCCTGTAGATCTATTAAAAGCTAAAGTGAATGGAATGGATTTTGTTTCTTATTTAAGCTGCCAAATGAAAATATTGATCACAAATTAATACATAAAACATATTGGTGTCTTTAGCAGCTGATATGAGTCTATCCCTTAATCCATAACTACTCGTTGGACAGAAGTAATCTGACTGATTGAGAGCCAAATCTAATTTATAGGACAACGTGTCAATGATGTCATGATATTGCCCCGTCTTTGCGGTCACTCACCTGACAGAAAATGAGCATGTTCCAGATTTTACAGCCTTTCCTGTAAGCAGTCAGCTTCTTCTCGATCTCCTCTGGGCAAGGGACAAGCAAAGAGAACGAGAGAGAGAGAAAGGTGTCACTTTTCCCACTCAGCCGTAATGATGAGACACATAAATTGGCTGTCTATCCACACACACACACACACACGCACACACACACACGCACGCACGCACACACACACACACAATGAGTCATCTCTGCCCCAAGCTGAAACTTATTCCACCCTCATCTTTTCGACTTTTACACTGGGAGAGTTATTTTCACTCGAGAGCTAATAATAAAAAGAAGGAAAAAAACACAGATGTCACACTCACCGAGGATGTCGTCAAACGTGGCATGTTCATGGTCCTTGGAAGGGAAGATTAAAACAGAATTATTGTTTCATTTAACCCTACTGACCAGAAACTGAATCAAATTGAATGAAACTGTTTATTTTCTACACAGCCATTAATCAGATATAATTTCGACATTATTCTACGAGTTCGGATTTTACTCATTCACAATTACAGTACATTAGCTTTTTGAAGAGTGACTAACAACAACAGCAGAAAGAACTTTTTTTCCTCAATCATCAACATTACATCCCTATATCCTAGAACACTGGATCCTAACGTCCAATCACACCCTGACCCTACACTCTCCCTCTACCCACTTCCACACCGTTTTGTACGGTTTCATGGAGGGTCCGCCATATAAAGTGCCATCGCAAACCAATAACAGGGTGTGGGAGTGGGTAACAAAAGCCTCCAACAGTGAGGCTACATTGGTACTGACACAACCAGCTGACCGTTTGGTTGCATTAAATATTGTTTAATACATTTAATACTGTATATAATACTGTACAGGTTGCTGAACTTAACTCAAATATATCTAGAAACTCTAGAAAACGGTAGATGTGTTGATTTGAAAAGTATTCATATACAACATATGTTTATTATTTTTTGCCCCTGTCGACAGCTACAATCCTATACATTATATCTTGTGCAATATTGACTGACAGTACAATCATTATGTGTAATAATTCAACTGGTTAATACCGTGGTTTACTCTGCAATTAACACATATTATTTATACTTTACAATAAAACTAATATTCTTATGTTTTCATAATATTCTTTCAGGGATAGGAAGTTGGCCTAAGAGTCTAAAGCCATGCTAGTGACTGTGTGATGCTGAGCTAAATGCTAACAGGCAGATATTTGTATGTATGATGTGTATTATTTTATGTTTGTCAACATACTAGCATTTGCTTATTTCTTCTAAGTACAGCTGAGGCTGATGGGATTGTGATTCGTTTTGGAGGTATTTTTGAGGTATTTGATCATATTGGTATCTGGTGACCATGATTTTCTCTTCCAAATTTGATGGCAATTCATCAAATGGTTGTTGAGACATTTCAGTCCGGACTGAACCAAAAGACCGACATAACCATTGTTAGAATGGTTAGAAACGTTGGTACACCACTGCCCTAGAATGATATAATTACTTTATTATGAGTTTGGCAATGCTCGAGAGGATTTCGCATCTCACTAAAAAAGGCCAAGTGCTCTGTTCTCTTTCCTGGAGAAAAACACTAGCCACAGATTGTCTTTATATTTCCATGTGAACAGACAAAGAACAGGGTGCCAGTTAGCAGACCATCTAAGCCAATGAGTCTGTATATCTCTTCAGACAGACACCATCTCACGAGAGTGACTGACAGTGTTCTTCTTCACTCATACGAAAATGAACCCTGCCTTCTTGACTGAATGAATTTATCACTCACTGGGCTAAAGTTGGTCTTCGCTTCTGATTGTCAAACTGGAAAAAAACAACTTCTTGCAATTTTTATCCACTTTCACCTCAGCTATTCAGTGAAATCTGAGGTATCCACGCCATTTAAACGCCATTTAAACACCATTTAAACGCCATTTAACTCGTAGTTTGATGATTGCAACAGATAAATCGTATGGATATCAATCATGGCTTGCTTGATGGCTTCGCAAGTGGTCTTTGTGATTCTTCACAGTTCCTTTTGTTTGCCCTCTGGCGTTTCAGAAAAGAATGGTGAGTAGCATCACGTGAGAGGTTTTACCAACTCAATTTAAAGCTACAGGGCATAGACAATACAGTTCAATTCATTTTTCAAAAGCTTTTTGTTATGTATTTTATTTTTTTTTATGTAGAAATGAGAGAGGAAAATGTATTTATTATTAGAGTATGTATTATCTGAAATTAGTCCAGATCAATTTGAAAACTGACAAAAACTTTCTTTATTTGATTGGACAGTTGTTGACAACATACAACTGCTAGGCTACTTCAATTGTATGGGACTAAATCATAATGTCAGTTGGACATTATTGGGATGTACTGTATTAGGAAATAATGTTTTAACTGGACCTCGTTGAATTTTAATTGAATACACCTGGTCCAAAGGGTGTGGCTAGGTATCAACCTTTTCCCTGGCACCACTATGAGGCCAAGCTGGTCCCTCATGGTTAAGGATGTAAGAATATCACGTGGTATTTTCATTTTTCCTCCATCTAAAGATATTGCTTTTGTTTTTTTTTGCAACCACTAGACTAGATGAATCAATACAGCAGAAAATGCCTTAAACCTAGACAAAGGGGTGGCTGCTACTCACATAAAGAATGGGGATGATGGAGGGGTCGTCTCTACGAATGATGTTCGGGACATATTCAGCCTTTGGGACCTTGGAGGATACCAGCTGTGGAAAATAGGACACACACAGAGAAAAACCTTCATACCCCTGGCTGGATGATGGATATATTTTGGTTGACTTCGAAATCAGTTTTGTAAATTGATTGCGGAGATCCGCACCATGATTTTAGGTGAGATGAAGTCCTCTCCTTCACATGCCGCCCTCTCCATCTCCCTCTCCTCCTCCCAGTCAGCGTACTCGTCTGCCCCTTCATCTAGAGTCCCTGAGGAGCTCTGAAGCTCGCCACCTGGCTCACACACACACACACACACACACACACACACACACACACACACGCACACACACACACACACACACACACACAGGAACAAAGGGCGAGATGAAAGGTTTGTGTTAACACAAACAAGATTAGAGAGGAGCGTGCTCCATTTTAAAAGCGCTGCACCTGTTATTTTATTTTTTTCCAGCAAAGAGAGGAGAGTTCTAATCAGAACGCAGACGAGACAAAACGACACAATAACGCTCTCCTGATGCATCCAGACGGCTATGACACACGGCAACAGGCAGATGGACAACCGGGTTGAAAGATGAGGATGGTTGAGTGGATGGATGGCAAAAAGATAAGAGTGGAGACATTCAGATAAACTGGAGACACACAATGTCACTCGAAAACTCCAGTAACAGAGGCGCAATAGTCTTGTTTGTTCAGAGGGTTCCTAACTGACTGAAATTATGTATTAAGTGTCAGATGCCTTAAATGCTAAGGACAGGCGCTTGGAAAGGTGCTTCATTGCTTCCTTTCCTATCTCCTTTCGCATTGAGAACACTGGACCATCCTTTAGCAAAGTAAAGGAGATGATGCCATCCCACAATTCCTTGAGGCAGCAACGTTTAAAGCAAACCACCATTCGGCTGTCAATAACATCCTCCGTCGCGGTTTAATTTTATGGATAAACTGAAAACATCCTTCTTAGGAGGTGAGGTTCTATTTTGGATAGGAATCCTTACTTGTATTGTACAGCATTGAGATTGTCACTGTACGTATTTTCTACAGTTGACAAATAAAGTTGCATAAAACATCCGCCGTTGCATAGTGTAAATGCAGTCTTTTCCTAAGTCCTCATGAACTCTCCTTCACATCTTTCCTTGACCTCATGTTTTCCTTCGACGTCAACGAAATGTGATTAAGAAAAGACATAGGACATCATCTTTTTTGACTGTTCGACCTAAGCCCATGTGTCAGAGTGCATATATCCGTCTGTCTGTGTGTTTTTTGTCTGTAACAGTGATCATTTGTATGTTCTGTACATGTAGTTTTATAATCTGTGATGTGTTTCTATGTGCATTTTTGAGTTAATACATGCATCCAAAGTTATGTACTTATGTGTTTATGTGTGTGTATAAAAGCGTGTATATTCAATGTCAAGTAAGTACTTTATTTTATATATTACAGTAATTTAGCAGACGCTTTTATCCAATTACAATTAGTTACAATTCAGATTATATCACATTTCTACACCGTAGGCACAGCTACGGGAGCAAATTTGGGGTTAAGTGCTCAAGGACACATCGACATGCGACCAGCATAGCCGGGGATCGAACCGTCGATCATAATTGAAGGACGGCCCTGCTCTCCACCTAGCCCCCAGTCGCCCATATTGTACGGCATTTTGTTTGTGTGTGCGTGAGTAATTAAGGGCGCGTCCACTCACTGTCTCTGGAGTCATGCAGTGAGTCAGACTTGACTGGTGTCGGGTCACTCCATGAGCGGCTGAAACTCTTGGCTCGGCGGTCGGCAAAGGCTGATGGAATTAGGGGGGGAAGAATGTCACTCTACCACACACACACACTCTCAAAATGATCATCAACCCCAGAAATCACGGGTTCCAGCTTGTTGACCCGCTGTGTGTAACAGCCCCTGTTAACTGGCCTTAGTGGTTTATTTTTACATTAAGGTAAATCAATAATAGTTTATTGATTTTTATTGAAAATATATTGTGTTACAGGTGCAACAGGGCACACTCCTGACTAGAACTGCAATTTGTGATTATTTTCTCGGTTTATCAATCAAACTTTGGCGAGAAAGTATAAAATGAAATATGCCCATCACAATTCCACAAAGCCTGAGGAGGACTTTAAATAGCTTGTTTAACAACAAGCTATTTAGTGTGCAACAGTCCAAAACCCCAACATATTGTATTTACTATGTCAGAAGACTAATAAAAGCAACAAATTCTCATAATTAAAAATGTTGAATGTTAAAAATGTTGAAAAATGAAAAACATTTAACTCACATGACTGATCAGCTGTTTCGCTGTCAGTGTCTTTCTGGTTGTATGTTGATATCCTCTGATATGATTGATATGATTGATATTTCTGGCATGATTGATATTTCTGGCACTCAAATTCACCACTGTTATATAAAATGGCCGTTGAACTTTCAAGCACACAATCAATATCATGAAAAAGACAAAAAAAAATTCCAAAGCAAATGTGGCAGACACACACTGACATACACACACCGGTGTAAACACTTCAATGAAGACTGACCAAATCACTATTGACGTTGATTTTAGGGATTATGTTTCGATGGCATGTCTGATTCATAAACATACTCTTGACACAATATTCTTGTAAACATGCCCAGCACTGCTGCTCCATGCATAAAGCACAAATGAATTCCGATGTTATGGTTCACACTGTTGAGGAAGAATGCATGAAAATGCACTGACATCAGCATACTGTACATACATGCACACTGACCGACTGGAAGACTTACTCTGGGCCTTCATCCTGCGACTGCCCACCATCCTGAGCTGCTTGCGGAAATTTCTACCATTTTAGGGAAGAGAAGAAGAAGACAGACATCAAGAATGAGGAACAGAACAGAACAGGAAAGTCTAGTCAGAGCAGTGACAAAAAGATTGGTACCAATATCAGCTCTGAGTCTCCAGTATCATACACTATTGTGTTAGAATACATTAAGCTGAAGCGTACCTCATGTATTATGAAGTATCTATTTATTTTCTAAAATAAATAATACTTTCTATCATTTCTAATAATAATCATTTGCCAGAGCAAAAGTATTTCATCTGCTGCACAATTAAAACATTTTTTTAACCTTTCACCTTTTCTATTTCCTGATTCAAACAATGATGTTAGATGAAAATGAGGTACATCTTGCTTAATTTATATAATGTGAACCTTGACAGTTTTGTCCTCAGTTATATTTGTCTACATGAATGTAACTTCCTATTACTTTTTACAAAAAAAAGTAAAATGTATAAAATAACGCGTTCGGATTTTACCTTTCTAATTACAAACAAGCAATGACATTTCCAGCTACCTGGATAGAAAACAGGATGCAACTTGAGAAACCGATTAAAATATTTTTATTGGCCAGCAGGTGGAATGACATTTTTCATCTACATGGGCTTACATTTTCTATTTTTCCTTAAACCCAATAACTAATGACAAGAACTAGTAATGAAAAATGTGTTAATGTCTTGACCTTGTCTTTTCATCTTGCATTAAAATGTGTTTGGATTGCAATTGAAAAGTAGTTCTTAGACCACCAGTAGACCACGTGAAAGTTCGGGTCAATTGTGATCCGTTTGCCGGAACCATCTCTGGAGGAGGTCAGGCACGCCTTGTGACTGCATTGAGTACTTTAAGTTGGACAGAGCTATCTGGTCTCAGTGTGGACTCCAGAGACACACATTAATACCAGGTGTAAATGTAGTCAGGTTAAATCACATCTAGATACTATCTGGATATGAAGCACATTTTATTGAAAGGATTAAAGACTGTGATCATCACTTTACATACTGTGTGCTAACATTGAAAGAGGACAGAACTGATAGTGAGGTGGTTTTGGTGACAATCCTTTGATTATACACCAGGCCGGACTCTCAAGAAGCCAGTATAGTGCTTTATAAAGTGTTTGAAGTTACTCCGACATGTCATATCAAACTTCTTCAAAAACTCCTACAAGGGACAAGCAGTTTTTAGACTCATTCAAAAGGCTATTGTCTCAAATGCAGGTTCCATCAAACTGAATTAGTCTTTTAGTTGTCTCTATTCCATCTTCATCTTCTCTTTCTCTCCCCGCCTGGATTTTCTTTTTTTAACATCAAAAGCATTGTATTCTTACCGCTGGAGAAAGAAGAGTGGGAGAGCAAGAGAACAGGAAAAGAGAAGCAGGAGAGGAAACAGTGGAACAATGTGCGGCCTAAAAGACAGCTTTTCATTGTCCATCATTGTCTGACTGTGATGGTTCAGGGCAATGCAAGTAGGCCTCGCCTTGGTAATTTATTCCTGAATATATATTCCACTATGTATATCTGCATATTTTAAATATATGTTTGTTGATATTTTATATTTTCACTCTTTCCTTCGTACTGCTGCACAACAATACATACAATTATACCTCATGTTATGTTAAATTTGTCACTCTTTAAGTGAAGCCACAGTATGAAAGCAAGAGCTTCTTGTAGCAAAAATAACGATTATTTTCATTATTTCAATAATAAATAACTCTAAAATAAATCGATGTATATATTTATTACATTTTGCTTTACAAAGTTCGTAATAAGTTGTGTTTCAGTCCAGCCTCATATTATTAGAACGAATGCCATTCACTTCTGCAAAGTGAGGCATACAGCTTATTTATTAAACACTGGTATCGGATTGGTACTCGGTATCAGCCTATACCCAAAGCCCAAGTATTGGTATTGGGATCGAAACAGTCAGATCTGTACATCCCTACCATGAAAGGCTCTGTAAATTATTTAAAAGCAAGAACCTTAAGGGGAAAGTTCACCCCAAAATCAAGAATGCATATTTCTTTCGACATGTAGTGATATTTATCAATCTAGATTGAACAATTTGAGTTGACTAGTTTTGGAGATATCTGCCATCGAGATGTGTCAGGGACAACTTGCTTAGGAAGGTGAAGGAAATTGCAGTAGTCCAACTGGGATGACATATAAGCCTGATTTGAAAAACATTTAAATGTTCTAAGTATATGAGCTAGGGAAGCAAATACAAAGCAAATGATATGCGACCCAAGACACAACCCTGAGGCACACCACAGGAAAGAGCAGCAGTTTTACACCAAGTGATGTAGAAAAACTCCTATTCCAGAGGCACTCACCCACTGCCTGAGCCTTTCAGTCAGGATGCTGAGATCGACCGTATCGAAGGCTGCGCTAAGATCCAACAGCCTCAAAACAGAGCATTCACCCACATCAGAAGACATCATTATGTCTTTGGAGACTCTGAGAAGACCAGTTTCAGTGGAATGCTTCAAGCGGAAACCAGATTGCAATTTATCTCAAATGTTTGGCAACAACCCTCTCTGAAACGTAGAAATAAGATGCAGCTTAGATATGTAGATCCTGTAGGTTATGGAAAGAGATGGATCAAGGTTTGTGTTTTTTCAGAAGAGGCTGAACAACAGCATGTATAAAATAAGCTGGGACACTACCAGATTGCAAGGGGATATTTATTAAAAGGTACCAGGCATGGACCAAATGACCCAAGTACATTTTAAGCATTTCGGGAAGTTGGTGCTCTTTTAGTTGAAACAGCTGGTATTGACAGCGCACACCTGTGTGGGAAAACCTGTACTTTTTGAATCTGCAAAATTATGGTAGGCCTTGAAAGTGGTGAAACTATTTTGAACCCAAAGACCAAAAGACTATTACATTTCAATCATGTTTTAGTCTTCATGCATTTTCAGTGGGTTTATCCTATTAGACATTTGTGTGAAAATGTCAACGTGAGCAGATGAATCCTTGAGTTATGGCCAGGTCTTTGAACACCATATTTCAATTCAGTTCATCCTTGAGTCCAGGTGGACATTTAGCCAAGTTTATAAGAATGCAGAAGAAGAATAATGCCAGGGTGTTAATGGACAAAGAAACAAACAATGACCAATTTTGCTAATCCAAGAAAACATTCATCAGGTCAAACTACAAGACGTTTGAACTACTTCTCTGATGTTGTCGGAGACATTTTCCTTGTTATGAATATCGGAACCAATTAAACAGGCATTGTTGAGTTTACAGGCTGAGGGAGCTCTGAGGTGAGCTACAAAATATGGAGTGATGTAAAACAAAGCTGTGAGAAACTGTGATGAGGTTCGTGACAACAGATATGGCTGGTCCACAAACCCCACAGCTCATTATTTTTAATAGGACCCACCTGTAGTCAGTTATTACTAGCTTTTCCCATGCAGTCACTGTTGTTTTTGCCACTCCAACGGACAACATCACTGAGTCTGATCACCAAAAAGCCGATATCAACCTGATATCGTTGAAATGCTAACCAAACAGCAGCCAGGTTCATCGTGCATTTTCCCCAGCTATTTTGTAACAGTTCAGTTTGGAGGCATTCTACAAAACAGCGTTGACATGTCAGTGTGGATCGCAGGAGTCGTGAGGGCAGAGCCTAAAATAGCGGGATGACTCAGAGGAGAGGGGGATCCATCAGCCAGCTAGCGTTGTATTTTCACACCGTGACAACATCTTTTAAAATCACTAACACCCGCGCATCAAGACTACCGGGTCAAATTTAAGCCGGTGTGTGTGCATGATAACGCAAGTGTGTCTGCAACAATCTCACCCAACCCTCTCAACCCGGCTGTGACCTTTCCAAAAAAACTAACAAAAAACAGAATGTCTTGCCTATTTGAACATGCATAATTTGATTTAGGGAAACTAACTGAGAAGTACCTTTCTATTAAAAGCGTTGCATTCTGTGACACAGCCCTGAACACACACATGTATATATAAAGAAATAAAATGCTTGTTAAAGAACTTTCAACAACACACACAGTCAGCTATACACCAGTATTGACAAACCCCACTTTGACACTTCAATGTTCAGTGAAGAACACTAGTTAGACCTGCAACCAGCACACACACACACACACACACACACACACACACACACACACACACACACACACACACACACACACACACACACACACACACACACACACACAGAATACTGCAAGGGGAATTGTGATGTCCCTCAACAGAAGTTGAGAACAAGACTGCATGAATGTGTTGTTTTCCTGTGTATAAGCATAGAAACTATTCACCAACATGTGGTAGCAGTGGAACAGGGCACAAACATAGAGATGAGAAAGGATGATGAAAGAAACCTGCCTCAAACGTGACATCGTTTCACTTTTAATCACAACTAAATCAAGTCAACTTTCATTTATCAGTCTTTCCCGTGCCTGCTGTTGGTTATATAACATGGTTTTGTATCCCCTTGCTGGCTATCAGGAGGCGTTAGGCACCAAATTACCAGTCGTGAATAGTGTGAGGCGCTGTAGGAGGCACCTTTCATTCAACAAATGGTAAATGGACTGTATATGTACAGCTCCTTTCTGGTCTTCCGACCACGCAAAGCGCTTTAACACTACATGTCATCATTCACCCATTCACACCCATTCATACACTGATAACAGGGGCTACATGCAAGGTGCCACCTGCCCATCAGGACTCTAACTAACATTCATACAACATTCGCACACCGCAGGCACAGCTACGGGAGCAATTTGGGGTCGACATGGACTAGTGGAGCCGGGGATCGAACTGCTGATCCTCTGAGTGAAGGACGACCATGCTCTACCTTGTAGTACAGCGAGTCGCCCAGCTGTGGCAAGCTGCTAGCTTCAGGAGCTAGAAAGTTAGTGTTAATAGTAATAGTAATAACTAATTGTGCTCCCCTCTCATGGCTTCCCATCATACTCTCATACATACAATGGCTGGTTCGACCATCACACAGGTATTATATTTCATAAAAAAGGGTCTTTAAAAAGTCTTCAGCGGATGGGTTTTGCTCAGTTGTCATGGTGATGGCTCAGTGAGATGTGATTATTTTGTCAAGAATTACCTATACTGTAGCTTAAGTTTTAAGTTTATTGTCATATACATTTACACATATATGAAATTTGTGCATTTAACCCATCCCTAGCTTATTGGGAGCAGTGGGCAGCTGAGAGGCACCCGGGGAGCAGTTAGGGGTTCAGTGTCTTGCTCAGGGACACTTCGGCATAGGACACGTAGCAGCCAAGGATCGAACTGCCGACCTTGCGGTTGCCGGACCACCCTCTCTACCCAGTGAGCCACGGCCGCCCCAGCAAACTGGGTAAATTCAACTTAAATAATGTGCACTTCTACAGCACTAATTCCATCAGTAGAACAACAACGTCACATTACTGCCAAGGAAACTCAATACTCGCTGCGGGAGTTTCAAATTAAAAGCCCACCAGCAGCAGGAGGTGACGATAAGCCGCTGTAATGTCTCAGCTGGAACTGTTGACTTTCACTGACAGTAGTTTAAGAGGGTTAGAACATAAAGCAAGTAGAAAGCCTGGTTCTATACGTAAAGATGAGGTTAAACATCTGCCAAGCGGGCTATTGAGAAAAAAATGATTTTTAGATCTGATCTGAGTCTTGTCAAGAGGAGTATTGTTTTTGACTGTGTCATATAGAGGGGAACTGTCACAGGGACGGATTAGCACCACACAGGACGGGACAGGACAGCCAGGACACGGTACCTCTCCATCATGGTGGCTGCCTCCTGCTCTCTTTTCCACCTCTTTCTCTCAGCAATGCCTCGGAAAGCCCTGCCAAGACGTCAAAGCATTAAGTGGATTTCGTGGGGAAATGAAACTCTACGTTCCTTATTAGCTGTGCCAAAGAATTTTGTCAGAACCCAAA
Organism: Melanostigma gelatinosum; assembly: GCF_949748355.1. Lineage (NCBI taxonomy): Eukaryota > Metazoa > Chordata > Actinopteri > Perciformes > Zoarcidae > Melanostigma > Melanostigma gelatinosum. The sequence continues at coordinate 24,565,648 of NC_136639.1, forward strand.
CTGACCCAAGGGGTAAAAACTCTTTTTAGAGAACTGATTTAGCTAAAATATTATTCATCCTGTCGTACAAACACTTTTGGTTTGGAGCTGTTGTTTTTTTGGGTTGTTTTTTGCAACAAAGTTGAGAATAATGTACCAGATTTAAGCCCTTTGGGTCCAGTTGGGTTCGGGCATGAATATAAGGTTCCAGTTAGGTGGGGCTGGGGCAACAATAGAGGGGTTCAAAGGTGAGGAGGTTTGAGTCCAGTGGGGTGGTGGGGTGGGGGGGGGTTTAGAGTGGTTAGAGTTAGCAGCACAGGGACGTTGTGTCCACCAGAGGCCGAGGACATGTGGATATTCTCAAGAAGTACACACACACACACACACACACACACTAGGACCACAATGCAAGATAGGGATCCAAAGGAAAAGACACTGGGGAGTAACCAAGAAACCCACCCTGCCGATCCTACGTAAGCTCACTAAATTATTTATTGAATAGCCAATCAATCCCATACAATACTTAAGCCCTTGTCTTATATATGTGCCCCGTCTTGGTGTCTGGTTACTTCTCATTCTGTCAGGGTGTAAGTTGGTCGGCCTTGGCGTGCCTTTCCCAGAGGGGCCGGGAATGGCTCTGACAGGATGTCACACATAATGAGAGTCATCCGTGACAACGTATGTCAGAACTGAAGTCCCGTCGTGCAGCCCGCTTGTGACTGACAACAGACTGACAGCTGATGAGCTGTTGGGACGAGAAAACAATGGGCCCAAGTCCCTGGAGTCTGTGCAGTGGTTATTATCCTCTAGCTCTAGCGCCTGCACTGCTGTTACAGGTTTTTTTTTCTCCACTCGTGACTTGAGCTCCGTCACTTTCCGTCCCCTCTCCCTGAACAAGAGGAACATGTTGGAAGTGACTCTTCCTTCAGCCTGTCGCTACTTCCACCATCTGCCATCATCAGAAACTGTTAAAAGCTGAGAGCCTTCCAAATTAAACAAAGCGGTTAGAAAAAGAAAAAAAAAGACATTGCAGTGAAGGCTGGTTAACCTTTCATCAACACCCCTGTTTCTTTTATGGCCATTATATGTCTCATGGGGATGCATTTGTGAAGTTCACTAATAATAAACAGCAACAAGTTGCCCCTATTGAAACACTAGCTGAGTTTAACTCACATTTACTAAAATATTAAGATACTGCATAGTGGTATATTTCGTCACTGAGGGTTGAATATAAGACACAGGATATAACTGTCATTATATATATATATATTAATACCGCTACACAGTTAGCAGTAATTGCTTACAATTAAAAATGTTCTCACAGTGCAAAAGTTGTGATACCCGAGTAACTGCTGTCCAATGTTTGCTTTACATACTGTGTGCATAAGTAAGTATATATATATATATATATATATATATATGAAAACATCTCCTTCAAACAAATTACTTGTTGAAGTAGTTTCTTGCCACAAACTAAATTTTACAAGATTACATTTGAACACATCATGCTGTTAATTAGAATCGCCTAGTACTAATATTTACTTAATAGTGCTTGTACACATCCTAATGTAACTATAAGAGGCATTTCCAACACTGGAACTGGCAGTGTTGCCAACTTAGCGACTTTCTCGTTAAATCTGGGGACTTTCTAACTCCCCTTTGGCGACTTTTTTTGTCAAAAGCTACTAGCGACAAATCTAGCGACTTTTTCTGGTGTTTTGGAGACTCTGACGTGAAAGCACAAATCTTTCTGCAGTTACTGTCCTCAACGATCAGCGGGTGCTGCCATGAGCCCCTCCACCATCCCAAAGCACTCAAAGGCGGCCAGTCTCACAGTAGCCCCTCGCACAGCAGTCCCAGCTGCAGAAAGAGGAGACCCACACTCTCCGCGTCCAGACTGCAAATGAATCGTGAATGCGCAAAGCCGCCGCTGTTCCCGCCTCTCTTCTACAGCGCTCATTACAATTATGCAAATTAGGCTATGATGTCATTTAGCGACTTCTAGCGACTTTTAGGACAGCCAACACCTACTTTCCTTACTGAGGAGTTGGCAACACTGGGAACTGGTATCAGAACAACTCCATTCTTTATGTAAAGTGAGACTGACCACCCTGTTGTTCTCTTTGAGCTACAAAACCATGAAGTCCACTTTCGACCTTTTCACGATTTTAAATAAAACAGAGTGGTGCTTCTTTTTTTTTAAATATTTTGAAGAAACAATCTTTGGCTTATCATAATTAGTGCAGACATCAACATGCGGAGAACTCATCAACCAGATAACAGCGAGCAGTTTTACCTCAGATAATTAGTTAATTAGCTACAACTTAATACATTTGATGGTGATGGCGCACTAAACACTCCTGGCAGCTAACACTTTCACCTATGCACCTATCCATTGCGTTGCAGACATATCTACTGAAATGAGCGTGTTAACTAGCTAGCCTCGGCCCGTCTCGTAATACCAGAAGCGTCCGGTCTGTCCTCAGTCCATGAGAGGACGACGCAGTAGAGCTGGCTCCGAGGGCTTGTCCATCACGCTGAAGCTACAGGGTCTGTGTACAGTTCGTCGTTTATATTTCGGATTAAATCCCAAGTGGCAAAGAACTACTCGCGCCCTCGCCTCCTTATCTCCCCCACCACCAGGAGACTACTTTACCGGTAGGGGAGCTGACACGGCAGATCCTCAGTCAGCAGTTAGCTTGAGACGAAGGTGCATGTCCTTTTTGTCTGCCACTTTAAATTTAGTCCAATTAACAAACAGTAAAGAGTAAAAAACACAGATGGCCAAACTACACGCTGACTCAACATGTGAAGATTCTAAAAGATTATACAGCATTGTTACTTTCACCGGCTCTCAGAGTTTCAGCAGTTTGGTTGAATTTTATATATATATATATATATATATATATATATATTTATAACTGATGGCTGTACATTTAGATTGTATGGACCCAGTAGTAGAGAGAAGATACCCAACAGACAGAGTAAAGGGAAAAAAAGGAAGAGCGACGAGGAAGAACAGTGGGTGGCAGTTGAAAGAGTTACTCACGATATTCTATGGTCGTGGTTTGGAAAGCCGCCACGCAGACAGGAGAGAAAGAAGAAGAGAGGACGAAATGAAAGAGAAGTCAGCAACAGGGCATGTCAGGTATTCCACTCACACACATATCAGAGGTCGCATTGTGTTGCAGTTCTCACTTTCACAGAGGATCCAATGAGCAAAATAAAAAACTCATCTCCGACAGAAAAAAGTCTTGGCGATCAATTCAAATAATCAGTGAGCAAGGACGGAACGACTGTCAGTCTAATTAGAGCGCAAACATTGGATATCAATGGTGGGAAGAAGTGAGGAACAGTACAAGACGGATGAGGACCATGCACATACCTACCTGATCACATCAAAATGTGGGACTGCCTACAGACAAATTTCTACACTAAATGTGTAATTAATCAAACTGCATCACACCCATCATATAAGAGAGGAGAGGCACTGGTCGGCCGGTGGTTTTAATCAAAAGCTAGTGTTGGGCTCATGTATCAGTCTGATCCCAATGAGGACAGATGGAAACAGATGGAGAAAGGGAGGAGAGAGCCGCTGACATGTGGGGGAGAGAAGAGGGAGCGTGGGAGCGATGAGGGGGAAAGATCACAAGGGGGGGGGGGGGTGAGCTTTGTCTGTTTGAAGGCCATAATTATAATGTCTGGGTGATAGGTGAGAATTAGCCAGTCACGAGGAGCGGAGGGTGTGTGTGTGACGGTGTGTAAGTTGGTGTATGCATGACCAACACACATTCTCTACTTTTTAAATCCGGCCAATTCCAAAATTTTGGACAGAAGTCGACACATTGATTGTTTTCGTTGGATCTTTAAATGGTCAAAAGTAAAGAACTGGTCACAGCAGGCGAACAAATGGCACGATTTTGAGAATAGAGAAGAAAGGATGAAGACATTGCCGATCACAATTTAATGTATTGGTGTAATATACATCTAATGAACATCATCTCAGTTCCATTTTTATATTTTGTGCATACGGACGGAAAAAACGGCCGTCGTCAAACGTGTATCCTTTTACTAGCTACGCCAAGACCGTACTGCAGTTTTAGCATGGGCTGATTTGACAATAGGGGTGCGAGCGACGGCTGTGTGATGAGGTTGATCAAACGTTGGAAAGTGAAGAGATGTGGTTGCTTGTCAAAAAAAGAGTTTATTTTTTGTAAATTGGTGATATTAATTGAAAAGAACTTCTGAGTTTTTTGACCCCTTTAATCTCAGAGAATATCCGTTTGAAAGATATATATATATATAAATATATTTACGACAACAGGAAACCACTGTTAGCTCTGTCAGCACTGTGGGTGTTTTTTGCGCTGTTAGCTCTGTTAGCTTCGTTAGCTGCAACAGCGGGTTCAATTGGCACCACGTTGAGAGCTGTTGAGGCATTTTAAACGCTTTTTATATTTTAAGTTTGGCGCCTCTAATTTTAGAAATGTACAGTTTTTTCTTCGTAATATTACCCCTGTCCCCCGGCTCTGTATTTACTATTTATATTAACCTATATTGATCAGAATATGCCGTCATAATAAACAGCTCCACAAAATATCAATAGTTTGCATGGAGTAAGAGCCTCTACAACCAAATATCTAATTAAGAGGAGTAGATGAATTTCGCTGTAACGCTCTCTGATGTGACCAGGCCTTTCAGGTTAGAAAAGCCAGTGAAGTAACATTCATGCCGTCATCTGAAAACCTTCAGTATAATCCACAGAGTAAAATTCATTTTAAGTGGTTCAGTAAATCATCTCATTGCTCTGTCTTGTGTGTAGAATAATGCTGTGCATTCATTTGTGTTAGATGTTTCAGTGTCCTGAGCAGATACGCACTGATGAATCTAACAGTGTGATCTAATGTGGTATCTGCAAGGGAGAGAAGGTTTTGTTCAGGATCAAATACACTGACATTTTGCTACCAATAATTGCTATTTTTCAAGTTGACCAAGGTGATCAGTATGGAAGTCTGTGGCAGCCATTAAATAATATAAATAATAATACAGAACATTTAAAACAGACACTTTTTTGTGTACTACACGCATAACATCCCTATAATAAAAAAGTATAAAAAATTTAATTTAATTTTCAAATTGGCACTTTGCAGGCCAAATTTAAAAAATAAAATGGCATTTGATTTTAAGTTATGTTTTCATGAAAGGGGATTTCTCCCAAACCTCTTTTGAGAAATCTTCCAAAGTCCTGAAAAGAGCCATTTCCAAGCAATTTCCATTTCCATGCAACAAATTAAATTTAAATGAAAAGTCACTTGTTTCATCATACACAGAAGAAGTTAAAAAAAAAACTATTTCAAACATGAAAATCAATATTATTCTTATTCAATTATTGAATAATAAAGTATACTTCATGAAACGAAAACTATAATTTCCAGCAACCAATGACTTCCATCACTCAGAGATGAAAATAAAAGGGGAATAACAGGAGTGGAATGATAAGTTGAAAAGGCTTGAATGTGAAACCAACAAGTGAGAAATGTGTGAACGCTCATTAAAATGTTTGTCGTGGAAGACTACATTTTTTGCTGCCAGTCTTGGAAGGAAAAGGCCGAGCCATATCCTGCCAACATGGTGGTGATGCATTAAGACTGTGATGTGCAAGAGTGGGAGTGAAGGCGGTATTCCACGCCATACTCACGCCTGCATGGTGGTGGTGGCTGTCTGAAAGCTGAACATATTCTCGTTGGGGAACCAGCTATTAGGATTGTCCTCTGCAAACACAGAACACAAAAGCAAGGCGTGGTGCGAGCACAGCGTTACAATTAGTGGAGGCTCGTGTGAAGTGAAACATCTGAGGGTGAATTGGCCCAAAAAAGACCTTGTTTGACTGTTTTTTTTTTCTTGTAATATTTAGCGTAGGTATCGGTTTTCACACCTCTTACTTTACAAATTGTACGTATCGTCTTTCTTTACCCCTGTCATCAGTAGACGCTCTGTCCTCGCTGTACATCCTCTCCAGTTTCTTGCGGGGCTTCCCTCCATCCTGCGGTGAGGTGTCCAGGGAGCGCTGGCTTTGACACGGAGCCCGAATGCAGGTCACACAGTCTGGGGTCTCGTCCTCCCGCAACCCCCCTCTCCTCATCCCCCAGTCCCGGATGTTGCTGGCGCTCCCCGAGCTCTGCAGCGGCTGCGACGCCGGCGGCAGGCCCCCGTGATGTTGGTGGGCGTGGTGATGGTTGCTGCGATGATGGCTGCTACGGTGATGGCTGCTGCGGGCAGCTGTGGCGGACGGCTGGCTGGTGCAAGACGGCTCGTGGTTGGCTGAGGCCGGGGCCTGGGAGGAAGGCTGCTCCCTGGAGCCCTTCAGCACCTCCAGCTCCAGGCTCTCCTCACTGCCTCGGCCCCCCAGGGCCATCCCTCCTTCCCTGGAGATGGTGTACACCCTGGCCGGCTTCACCACCGTGGTCTCCGCTGGGCCTTGGGCCCCCGGCGGGTCCTCCGTGGAGAGGCTGCGCCCGGCAGAGAGTCGACGTTTGGAGGGGCACAAAGGTGCTTGAGCCTGGAAGGTTGTTCCCTGAGGCTGAGACTGTGGATGAGCACTGGGATTGGACTGGCTGGACTGCTTGGGTTTAGTTATGGGTAAGCAGTGGATCTGTGGTGTCAGATTATTGTTATGCAGGCGGCTGACACCTGGGGAGTCACAGTCCTGGCTGGGGAAGGTGTCAGACAAAAGGTGATCTGGAGATAGAAAGAAGAAAAAGTTAGAAGATGGAGATAAATGATCGTGTCTGTAATTTATACGGATAAACACCTCAAATTAAATGAACAGAGAGATTGTTTGTTTGTGATTCATAGTTTTGGCAGGAGAGCGGTAAACATTAACGAGCCAGCAAAGCTCTCGGGAGGATGAGAAAGGAAGGAGAGGTGGCTGAGTGATAATAAAAAGCAGGTGAGGACTGATGAAAGATTTGGAAATGGATGAGCTGAGGAATAAAACAAAACTCCGGCCAGGAGCGGTCATAGAGGATGGATGCTCCTTCTCAGAGAATGAGCAGCTGCAATGCTGCAGGCAGTGTTTTTTTCATGCTATCTGTGCTGTTGATAAACACAACAGTGGCACAGCAAAGTTCATCTGTGCATCCCCAGGCTTTGTAACATAATGATAACTGGCGGGGCTAGTTGGTGAACTACTGCAGCAGGAAAGCTCGTTTCCTCATGCTACGTCGCCTGATCTCACAAAATACACATGGAACAACAACAACTTCTAACCAGCACATTACATGGTGGAGGCACATAATGGGTTCAAATGAAGTACCGGCACCACGGAAACAAACGGACACACACACGTTTGACAGAAATACATTTTTACTTTTACACGTTTTACTTGAATACACGTTTTGCTCATTCAGCATATTTAAAGATTTTTCCTCCAGCCAACCCTAGTTTCGTGGATGATATTTACTTACCGGAGAAATAGGCAGACATTTGCCGCTACAATGTGGCTGTACTGGCTGGTGGTTTCAGTGTGGATTTCAGTGGATCACCTACCTGCTCTGTTGCGGTTCTCTGGATTGGTACTGGACAGGTATTCTCCAAAAGCTCGGGCTGCTCTGTAGAGACAAAACAAGTGCAGCAGTGAACCATTGAGCCCCACATAACCAGGGTGTCCCGGCTTTTTTTGATCTGCAAAGCCGCTTCGTGGGTGGCCGCTATCATATGCTACCAGTCAAGAAGATTACACCACCACTCTGTGAGAGTGTCCTGAACCCAAACTTTGGGAGCACTTGGGAGACAGCTTGGAAGCTACAGCTTGCCTCCCTTGCACAGCTGATGGGCCCCATGGACTGTGAATCTGCATGTGCTAGCCATAAAGCCAGGAAATAAATGCATGCACCTATATGCATGTGATGAAAAGCACACATCTTGGCAGGAACGGCGAGGAGCTGGCATGTGGTGCAGAGAATCTATGTGTCAGACTGTCTCTAGATTATAAAACATCATGACATGACTCTTCGGTCTAATGCTACACAGTGCCTTTTTTGAGTAAAACACAAGAGGTTTAATGGGTGGTCTGTCCAAAGCGACTTGCATTTTCAGCTTCCATAACAGGAAGTTACATACACAAAGAGGGGACAGCAGTACAATGTGCCATCTAAGAAAGGAGGAACAGCTGTGATTAGCCTTCGAAAGCCACAAGGAAGCCTCTCACAACAACTGCTTTTGTTGGACAACATATTGTCCCAGAAATAATTGCGATGAACAATATTATAGTCATTTTAAAAACCTTTAATGCTACTGATATCATGAAAATATGACAGCAAAATAATACACCTCTTCAAAGAGAAATTAACATTTAATTCTTAAAAATATTCAGACATTGGAATGTGACAAAATATGAAATATCCTGAATAGATAAAAGATAAATAAAATAAAATGTCTCTCATTCGGCTTCAGGACAAAATGTTCCCACACCGTAGCTGTGGGACTCGTCTGGACTCGTTCTTAAAGAAGACAGTAAAACGTTTAAAAAAATTTTAAAAAACGTTCACTGCGCCAAATCTTACAATGTTAGGGAAAACCCTGCTGTTTATTCTGGCTTTGTGTTGGCAAAAATGTTGGAGACTTTCTTATGTAGACAGACACGCATGTAAACACAACGGGCAATATCGAGGTCAGCAGAAAGGATGCAGGTCATATCCATGTATCGTACAATACGCCGATAACGTCATAGTGAGTGAGTTTAAATTTAAATTGATAACGTCAAAAGAATCGAGGTCATGTCCATCTCTCGTATGATGAACTGATAACGTAAGGTCATAAATCTTACAATAAGTCGATAACCTAAAATGATCATGGTCATATTTATATAGAAGAAGAAACATTCCTTTATTAGTCCCACAGTGGGGAAATTATTCTCTGCATTTGACCCATCCCTGTATATATAGCGAGCAGTGGGCTGCCAATGACAGGCGCCCGGTGAGCAGTTAGGGGTACAGTGTGTTGCTCAGGGACACTTCGACACTGAGCAAGACACTGTACCCCTAACTGCTCCCCGGGCGCCTTATAAGTAAATAAGGTAAAAAAAAAGATCTAGGTCATATCCATATCGTCCTTCTATATGAAGCTCTAGTGTAATTTCAGTCAGATAGACGATACTCACATTATGACTAAGCCCGTAGTTTATTTCTCATACATCACTCCTCACCAGTGGTGTATAAAGTACCCAAAAGCCATACTTGAGTAACAGTAAAGATACCTTACTGGAAAATGACTCCAGTGAAAGTCACCGATTAGAATACTACTTGAGTAAAAGTCTTAAAGTATCTGATATTTATTGTACTTAAGTATCAAAAGTAATTTTCTGATATTAAATGTACTTAAGTATTGAAAGTAAAAGTACAAGTAAATGCTGTTAATAAAAAAGCAAAGGGTCAGAATTTTGAGAATGATGAAGTTTATTCTTTTAAGTGCTGTGGCACCATGACCAAGGACATGGAGCTGTGTTGAACATGATTGGGTTGGCTGTGATCCATCCAGGAGCAACAATGTTCAACATAACATATTGTACATAAGTATACTTTTGCATCTACTATGAACTTATCATCATAATTCTCCAAAAAGCAATATGACACTGAAGGAGTTGTAACAGTGCGTTTATAAGTCTGCTCATTCTGACTAGAGGATGTAGAGGGCCAATGCATAATATTGTGTTCAGCAAAACATATCCACATGATGCATCAGGTCAGTGTTTAGAGAAAGGACACCTGCCTTGTAAACTCCTATGGGCCTGATTTGAACACAATAGGCAAAGGTTTTGCTCAAGCTGGATCTGCAATTGGGCGACTGCTACCATCATAACTCCATCTGATCATCCACAACATGACTCAAATATCAAAACATGATCAATACTAAAGCAGCACCGAAAGTAACAACCCAGTCATTACTTGAAACTGAAAAAGGTCCTGTTCATCTTCAAAAGAAGTTGGGGGGTTATGTTGCTGCTGCTCAGAGTAGACACCCCTCCATTACAAATCTCCCTGTAGAGTCTAAGCTCCAAAGACTCTGTCAAGGCTTTCTCACCACCTATCATCTGTTAATAATAAACAATCATCTTTTCTTTATCTGACTTGTCTCTACTGATTGAAATGCTGAATGTTGTTGTAAAGAGACAGATGTCTTGACTCACTAGTTAGCGGGGGTCTGTTTTACCCTCCTTTGTGTATTGACAGCAAACAATGGGTTAAACTAAGTGAGAGTTAAAAAAAGAAAAAAACACTGATAGTGCCTTCAGTTTGAGCTATGTTGCTTGACTGGTTATTTTAGGTGTCATTCAGCCCCACCTGCGGGAATTGGTTGTAGGTAAAGGAGAGGCCGGGGATAAGAGAAAAACAACAAGAAGAAGCGGGAAGAGAAAAGTAGCGCGAAGGGAGGAGAGAGAGGAGAGCGGACTAAATAAAAAACGGGAAAAATGCCAGAGAAATGCGAGGGTAGATAGTTTGTTGAATGTTTAGGTTGGAGAAAAAACTTGTTAGCTGTGGACAGCACGGCACATTGATTGCTTTATCTCAGTAGATTTAGCTGAGAGTTGTTGTGCAAGTGTGTTCTGAGTTAAAGTTAAAGTTGTTGAGTCGCTGGACGAGAGGACGCCATTGCTGACTGGACAGGACGGTTGGTTTGTTTCTGACGAGGACTTCACCGCAGTTGCCGTCACCCGAGTTACACAGGCCTACAACTTTGTTATTTTGTGTGCGTGAGTGTTTGTGGGCCCACTTGTGTTTAAAGTTAAGTATTCTGTTTGTACACAGAGTCTGCTGGAGTGTGTTATTGTTGTTTTGTTTCTTGTCCCTCGAAAAGGTAAATATTATTTGAACATTTTTAAAAGCAGTTAGTAAACTTTTATTTCCTTTTCATCCCCAAAAAATTGTCTGTCGACAATTATTTAATTTATTGCTAAGCTTGACAGTTTTTTTGTTTATTCGGAGGGTAATATGAATTTCACCCAAATCAGGTAAACCTTCGTGGTAGCTACCTTAGGATACCGAACCCAAACACCCCATCATTCCAGTTTTAAAGGGTAACTTAGGTCTACTCTCTATAGCAGGGGTGTCAAACTCATTTTCACTCTGGGGCCACATCAGCATCACGGTCGCCCTCAAAGGGCCGGTTGTAAATGTAAGACGGTGTAAATGTAACTACGGTACTCCTAACATAGTTAGTTTAGTTTCCCGGGATATCTGTGACTTCCACAACACGTACTTCCAGTTGTGTGATTTCTCCTCCGCCATTGTTTCCTGTTGCTGGTGCAAAATGCATTCTGGGATATTTGGCTGTCCCAAGTACAGACAAGTCACCTCCGATGCATCCCGGGTAAAATGGGCAGAGCGAGCCACATCCGGGCATTAGGGCCGTGCTTGGCTCGATGTGAACTTTGAATTGGAACAGTACTTGGGCTGAGACTGATGACGTTTCAGTACAGAGAAGTACGCATGTTGAGAAACTTGTTGGAAATCCTCTTTATGGGCTGTTGCATCTCCTGTCCACCTGTTGTGATAGTTTTAATGTCGGCACACAGACAACATGCCATCTCATCACTTCGACTTTCTATCTCATAATTTCGACCATGGGGATATTTTTATTTTCACATCTAACTTTAAATTTTTGTAAAAAAAAAAAAAAAAAAAATTATTATTTTTTTTTTTTTGCTGGCGGATTCGTGGGCCACATAAAATGACGTGGTGGGCCGGGTCCGGCCCGCGGGCCGTATGTTTGACACCCCTGCTCTATAGAGTGTTGGGGTGCTACAGTTGAAAAGTGGGAAAATGACTCACAATAGCTGCAGTATCATTATACTGTACTTTATATTTTCTTGGACAAAAACTAAGGAGCACTCGAATTTCAGTCCAACTAATCTTTGAATAGTGATATCCAGAGTCTTCATTGTTCACCGCAGCTGGCATGAGATCCAGTCCAATCAGCTGTCGGACTATAGTGTGTAAGGCTTTGTTTCACAGTGCGATACAGATTTCTCCTGTTGAAACACCCACACACGTGTAGTAAAAGATATAGGCCACACACACACACACACACACACACACACACACACACACACATGGAGAAAGAGTAAGGCCTGTAATCACTTTCCTCCCACTCACTTCGACCTGGCATTCCTGCCATCTGCACACACGGATACATGGACAGACTTCCACAATCAGAGTGCATGTCGAGCAGCATGCAAAGAAAAAGAAAATGGGCTTTACACACGCACATTGCGCTTTTCTCCATGCACACAGGGTTGAATCTCGGGGGGGTGGGGCAGTGAAATGGAAGTGCTGTGTTGTTGCTGTAGCCTACATGCCTGCCTACTACAACACTTTAAGTAATTAAATAGTAAGCGGCACGTGTGGTGCTCCCTGTAAAAAATGTCCTCTCCTAGCCTAGATGATGGAGGAGACGAAGAGGAGGCTGGGGAGGAAGGCACAAGGAAGAAGCAGCAATCATCTCCCATCTATCGGCTTCAACAAATATTCCACACTAACCTGGGAGTAAGAGCCATGTCAAAACACAATGTCACTGTCTGCAGAGTGACGGACTGAAATAGTGGCATCAAGACTGCAATTTCACTGCACTGCTGCTTTAAACTGTGCTTTACACAAGACCAATCTCTTCATTAAGTAAAACGTATAAAATAATTATTCTAACTACGTTTTACAAGCAACTTGCTGAGAGTCCCTAATTTTCACAAAGTATGATGTTAAATAGTTGTACATTTTACATGTTAATATGGAATGAATTAATTCAACCAATAATGAATTAATATGAAGTATTGTAGGTAAAGTCCAGGAGGCGACCATCAGCCCTGAAAGTGAATAGAGAAGTTCCTGAAAGGTGCAAGATCCAAGACTGGAAGCGTTTGGATTGCCTCTCAACGGCTCTCAACATGTTGAAGGCAAGCCGGCCGATTCATGATGGTTTTGTTCTATTGAGAGCTTCTGCAAGGGAATTTTTTTCCCCTGTGGATGGCAGTCTTTCGAGGCAGGGTCTAACAGTCTGCTCCATGCAGTCCTGGTTCTGGTTCGCCCGTGCCTCCCTTCCCTCCACCGGGCCTAGGAATTTGGCCTGGGTCTCTAGCACCATTGGTGTTGGTTTTGGCAGCTATAGGCCAAACTCTGCTCCTGCCAGGCAGCAAGCTGGATCTGGGTCTGTCCTGGGTGCCTGGTCTGGTAGAGGCCCTCTTATCTCTCGCAAAATCCGACCCGGTGGCACCGACGACCAGAACTAAGAATAACTTTATAGAAATAGCTAATCTTCTTGCTGATTGTCTCGTTTACTTATGTAGGTAGTAAAGAGGCACCAGTAATAAATTGAGACTGTTTCATAAGCAGTTGCAAGTTCCTCACTGTAACTCTGTGCCAAAGGCACTTAAAACTTTAAGTGCCAAAGGCGTGCCAGTGCACAATACCAGGACCCTGAAACTGGAGCAGCTATTTGGAACAAAGCCAATGTTCTTCATAACACCTGTGCTATGAGCTGTCAAGATGTTTGCTGCAACAAAGAAGGTTTAATGGTTGCTACAAAAAAAATGGTAATATACAACCTTTAGTCTTCCATCCGCTCAAAGCGCTGTGCATACATGTCAACATTCACACACACATTCATACACCGGAGGCTGCAGTGCAAGGTGCCACCTGCCCATCAGATCTAAACTAATGCGCGCTCCCGCACAGCGAGGGCTCCACATGCTCCCCGGGCCATCGCGATGATCGGATGAGCTTTATCGCCGCGGTCGCCTGAGTTTTTAAACGCATTTATTTAGAAGACTTCCAAAACTCAAAACTTGCATCTCGGAGAGTTTTCTACCACGTGAATTATACGTCACAGTTGGACTCTGCTGAGCTCCATACAGCTTTTGCCTCGTCTCGCCGCGGCAGTTTAATCCCGCCGTATTGTTTCAGACATGTGACATGAAGGGGGGAGGGAGAAGAAGAAACCCGGTGACATGATGGAGATGTGTTCACAAAGACCGAAATAGAAAGTACGGCGGGAGTGGGAAGTGGGATGAAGAAGGGAGGCATAATAAGTAAAGGAAAGAGTATCAAATAAGCCTGGGGGGGGGGGCAGAGAGAGAACACGTATGGTCTAGAACAGGGGTCTGCAACGTTTTTCAGGCCAAGGACCCCCAAACTGATAGAGAGATGGAGCAGGGACCCCCGACTATATATATTGTATAAAATTGTGTTTTATATTAAATGGGCCTAGTGCCGTGTGTAAACATACCTCTTTATTGTGCATTTAATACGAAGCTATTCAAATAATACACAGGTTCATATATTCATGTCTTTATTTTAAACATGTGTAAGGTACAGTGAGCAGGGTGGCCGTGCCTCTGCCATTTATAAACATACCTGCGTCCACCATTTACTTAAGAGACATGCGAAAAAAGCAAGGTTTTCCACATGAATTGAAGGTAAGACGTAGTTAGTACATACACAGCGAATACAAAAAGGTGAAGTATGCGTTTAGGTTTAAGGTCTAGTCCCAAAAGCATATTCAAGTCATGTCAATGCAATCACTGCACTTAGTGGGTTTGATCCACTTGTGGCTGCTCAGGTGCATGATACCGCACTAAACCAAAGTAAAACATGTTGGTGGCAGATGGTTGGCAGGAGGATAGTTAGCTGCTGGCAGCCGAATGGCAGCTAATGTCAACGGAGTTTGCAATGAGTTACATAATGATGAGTTCAAGCTCTACTCAGTTAAAATGAGAATTGGGCGAAGGTAGATTATATGGTTATCATGGTGTATCTTGTAAAAGAAAAACGTTTTTGGCAAGAAACTTGAATGCATTTAATTGAAGGAGATGTTTTCACAGCAATACAAAATACATATTCGAGAAGGAATAACAGCCTGTTTAACTTTCTAACAGCTTTAAGCAGCTTATAATACATAATTGAAACAGCTAATGCTAAAAAATAGTTTTGGAATTGTTGATGGTTTTGTGAAAAAAGTTAGTCTGGAGCCTACCAGCTGCTATAACAAAACAATGTGATGTACTGGGGTTCATTTCCCTAAAACCTTCAAATATACAATGACTTAAAAAAACAGTTATTCAGCAGGTGAATATGTTACTGAAATGTGTAAAAGGTTTTCTAGGCAGTTTTTTTTTTAGTAGCTGCATGCAGAAACATCAATCATACCAGAAGTCGATGACACCAATGTTCTGATATTCAATAAAAAGACAACATCAGCCCAAATGTATCGTGAAAGCAATATACTGTAACTGATACAGCAGCTATTTTTCTTTAAAACGATGCGGTGTCATCATGTAGACTGTGGGTGTATTGCCTCACTGTGACAGGCTCTGAGATGAGTGCAGCCTGCACAAGCAGCTCCATTTGTTTCGACCCCGCTGTGCCCTCCATGTTCCATCCGCTCACTGGGTGCTGATCAGTGATACAGACCATAATTGGTCAGATCAATGAGGGCACTGCACGGCCATCTTACTGCTCACCTCCCTGCTTCGTTAACAGGGAATCATTATCGCCTACATAGTTATGTTATTAAGGAAAACTGACTTTAGCCTCTGGAGGAAAAGAGAAATCAGTAAAGTGGAGAGGAAGAGGAGAAGGAAAGAAATGGCTGAACAGAAGGTAAAATAAAGTATTCAAATATGGCAAGGAATCATATGTTACATCTCGCTTAACTTGAAGCTAGACCTTAAGTTGCATGATTGAAAAACAATTGTTTTCCTCTGGTCATTGAGGTTGTCAGACAAAAACAAATAAGTGAGGAATAAAATAAACAGCTGCTTGAACAAGGAGAAGTATAAAGGGAGTCTCATGTTCTTTTATACTGCATAGAGAGGGGCAGCGTGTAGCATTTCGAGGGATCTATTAGTACGAATGTAATATAACATTCATAACTATGTTGTCGTTAATGTATAATCCCATAAAAGTAAGAATTGTTGTGTTTTCATGAGCTTAAAAATGATCCCCTCATATCTACATAGAGAGCAAGTCCTCTTCACGGAGTCCGCCATATTGCACCGCCATGTATTTACGGTAGCCCAGAACGGACAAACCAAACACTGACTCTAAAGAGAACCTTTTGTGTTTTGACCAGGGGGCAATATCTGGTTCTGAAGACTGCAGCCAATGCAGAAATGGCTTAAACTTGCATTCTCATTCATGGCCATCAGGGGGCAACTCCTCTGGTTGCAAAAATAAGTCTGGCTGTATAGAAGTCTATGGGAAAATGACCCTACTTCTCACTTTATTTATTAACTCAGTAAACATTGTAAATGTGAGTTTATGGTCTCATTCTCTAGTTTCAAGTCTTCTTCAATACAGCTTGATGTTCATAGCATAAATTATAGTCCTTTTAGAGCCAACTAGACCATAAAGCGGAGTATACTTTAGGGAGTTGTTACCTTGTGATTGACAGGTCACAACCAGAACCGTATATGGTGTTTCTACATAACTCCTCCGCAGTCCAAAATTAGTCACTTCTGTTCACTGGTTCACTTGCAAAAAACAAGGGCGATGGAAAAAAGTCAAAGATGGCGACACCGAAAAATTCCAAACTCTAGGCTTTAAAATCGCAATGACGTAACGATGATAACGTCCACTACTTACATACAGTCTATGGCTTTCATGTTATCCGACACGCTTGTGAATCTCCGAGTTTTTCACTCAACGCCTCACGTTGCCACAGTTGGTTGCAATCTGCAACCACCCAAAGTTACAACCAAATCATACAAACTGTGCCTTTAAGAGTTTTATTTACATGAATTGACTCAACAAAAACCTTAAATACTGATAAAAAGGTTGCTCAGTTTAAAAGCATTTAAGTTTTCTATTTTTGTCTGAAAAATCCGAAAGACAAGGGACAACTTTTCAATCGCATTTCAAATCGTTTACACTGCTTACATACCACCGCAGTGAACATAGTGCAACTATCTCTTTAAGTGAAATGTAACCTGCATTAATTACTGGGTTCATTTCTTATTCTTCAACTGACTTTTCAACTGCTTTTACCTCAGTCCTCAACTAACAATTCAACTTTCTGAATCTCTAAATCGTCGTCTGACAGTTCAACTGCTTTGAGTGGTTATATGTCAATTGACATTCCTTATCTGACTGGAGGGCAAGCGATGTTTTCTCGCTGTTTTAAGACGAATGTTACCACTGCGTATATTTTGATTTGTCGGCTGTATTTATCGGCTATAATTTCATTATCTGAAAAATAAATCAAGTCAATATCCCATCAACAATTTACCGGATGGATAAACTGTATATTGTGAAACCATACTACTAAAGAATTTATACAGCACCAGTCTGGCCTGTGCTCGTTATCTGTCTGTGTCACCGGCCACACAATCACTGCCTCTCTCTCAGCACACTGTGAAAGGCTGACGACTTCATTAAGGGACACTTGCTCCGCCACACTCCACCGACAACAAAAGGCCATGAGTCAGGCAATTACTCATATCTCCCAAGAGGCTATAAGTGGATTCATCAAAAGGTGCTGGAAGGAGACAAACATATGTAAAGTGTAAAGAGACAGGAGGCAGGACTCGGGTTCAGACAGAGTGAGACCAATTTGGGGGCTGAAGTTGGCTTTTATCTAAGGGGCACTACGGAAGAGCTTTGTTGCCCTTTGGCAATAAATGACTAGAATATATTTCTCTGGATGCTGGGCAGGTTATGAGTTTCACGATGCTCCCAAATTGCCTGAACTGAAGGAAATCGAGGAAACCGAATCATCTTTTCACTCGACATTTTTGTTTGACCTCTGCTCTTTTTAACTAGATTACTCCTCTCTCATGAGAATGTCAATAACAGGTAAGGATCCATTAGCTCAGGAGGACGGCGTGGGCACGCCTCCTTGGTAAGGCAATCCTTCTGGTCATCACCAAAGGTCAGCAGATGATTTATTGACCCTTTACTAAGCAATATATATAGCACCTTTCACACAAATCCAATGCATGGCTTTCCAAATGATTGACAATACGCAAACAAGAGGAAAATGGAGAGACTGTAAGTAAAATTAGAGCGACATAAAATAAGAAATAAAATATGTATAAATACTAGGGCTGGGCAAGCGTTAACGCATTCATTAATTAACGCCGACAATTATTTTATGGCGCGTCAATGCAGTTTTTTGAAAATGATTAATTAAGCGGACATTTTTAACACAAGAACCAGGCAGTGAGCGGTGAACAGCTGTTTGTGTGGCGTCTCTTCCGTCTCTTCCCGTTTCCTTCACCTATATTCCCCTGGGTCCTAAGTCCCTCCAGGTACAGCTTCTTATCACCCGTGATGTACCAACGTACATTTCTAACAAATACCACACATATTACACGCTAATCAGTGTTGCATATGTGTCTGACCAAAATACCAAAAAAAGCTAAAAATAAATGATTCATTTAAATAATTATTTTAGAGTTTTTAAAGTGTTTTTGCTTGGAATATGCATAATAAGCATATCATTTAGTTATCGCTACTGAGAATTTAACAAACATAAAAACATGACGTAAATAGGTTTGCAGTTTTCAAGGTGCATATTTAAAATTGCATCTATTACACACATGAAAATAAAGTTGTGAACACCGGCTGAATTTCTATTATCAGAATCATTATAACTGTATTTTAACTGCTACTGTGTAAAGGGAATACTGCTGTTAAAAAGCACCTTATTTGACTAAAGTGTTTGCAAACTAAATGTTATTGCACTTTTGCTCGTACTTTTAAAATAAAAGTGCGCAATACACTACCTTTGAATTCATTATTGAATTTTGAGCATAACAATACGATTAATCGCAGAAAAATCATGCGATCGTTGCCCAGCACTAATAAATACTAAAACAATCACATGAAAACACATAACACACTAACAATCAGATGCAGTAATAAGCAAAAAGAATAAAAAAAATATTTATAAGCATTGGTATTTGACAGTATGGGAGAGAGAATGTGTTGGGACTGCCCTGAAAAGCATCCTAGGAAACCATGTCGCTACAAGTGTATGGAAACTTTTGACTTAGTTGTAAATAGTGAATGTAATCCCTGGGCAGGCCCAGCCTACTTTCTTTCCATACCCTTTCTTCTGCACCCATGGGGGGGGGGGGACAGGTCGCCAGACTATAACAGTACTGACACAGAGAACCACTCACGCTCACATTCACACCAACAGGCAATTTAGAGTCATCTATTAACCGAAGATGCATGTTTTTGGACCATTGGAGGAAGGTGAAGTAAACCCACGCTCCCACAGGGAGAACGTGCAAACTATACAGACCAGAGCCGTGCAGCCCGGGAATGGAACCCCGGTCCCTTTTGCTGAGAGGTGACAGGGCTAACCACCTTGCAGCCCAGCTCAATTCCAATCCAGATATTATAAAATGCAATATTTTACACAAGATTATTGTTTTTTTATGTGTGTAGTCTAAAACTAATTGTTTTAAACATATATTTACTTAATCATGTTTTGCAAACTACTCGTGATTATTTACACTCTTGATTCATCTGCAGATAACTGAACAAATAGGTTCGAAAAAAATGTCAGAAAATATCTGTGGAATATTCCATTACCCAGAGTTCAAAGGTCTTGTTTTGTCACATATTAAAGCAGACTATTGGTTTGATCTCCAAATAAAGATGTTCCTGATAATATAACACAGGGGCATATTAATCACAAAAAGAGTCGATGAATAGCTTATGAAAAGGGTTTCTTTGAGCCAAATGACTTGTGTGAAACCAGCTTCAACGTCAGGATGATGTATTGTACTTTCAGGTAAGATGAATGAATTATATTTATCGTGTACTTGAAAGAACCCACGGAAAGAGAAGCCAGAAACAAAGTGAAAACTGTGGCACGAGGACTCTGTGTACAGATGGAGGAGTTTTACGTGGGAATACTATCACAATGTATATTTTATAAACTAGAAGCTATTAGTAATAGTGTAATGTGTAATTTGTCTAAAATCGTATTAAAGTGTGGACTCTGGTAGTTTGGAGGCATCAGTACTCCTCTTTGAACTCTGCCCTCCAGAGCGGCTCCAGAGTGCATTTCATCCCCCCCCCCCCCCGCACACACACACACCGAGAAGTGCCGCGATCACCACCCCACACTCACCTGACTTTTGCAGCCACGGAAGATATCGCATCGCTCCTCAGGTTCTTCCTTTTGGACACCGCAGTACCCATGCTGAAGTGGAAACGACCCCGGAGAGAAAAACGCGGACCATTCCACAGACTGATCGGGGAGGAAAAAGAGAAAAACTAGAGGTAATAAAAAACACCACCCCTTGGGGGATACAAAACCTCTGTATCCAACGAGAGTGGCCACTCTGATGATTTCATATTGATCACCATCGTTTCTACGGAGAAAGTAGCTGGAGGATGGAGCGCGGAGCGTGATGTGCTGGGCTCTGCTCTCCGCTCCTCATCACAACTGAGGCTTCCAGGGAGGAAACAAGGACCATAAAAGGGAAGGCAAGCCCGCCCGCCTCTTGCGCGGCACCCGTGCTCGTTATAGGAGTGTAGGCTATACGCTGGACGCGAGGAGGTGTGGACACTTGAGTCCACAAGTAATCATCCAGTTTGTCATCAGCTGCGTCATTCACGTGGGCGCTGATTAAAATAAATAAATAAAGGTTGTATTTTACTTCGATTTTCATGATATTCAAGTCCATTCTGCATGGTGGACATGCTATTTTCTACATACATATATTTACAAAAATTGGTTCAGTTTAATATAGTAAATGGAGATCACGGAAGTCATTAGGATTCATCCTCTGGGGAACACAAATGTCTCTTTGTAATGTTTAAGATCAATCAATCAAATAGTTGTTGATAAATGTATGTCAATGGTAGTGAACCAAGTGGCGGCCGGTCAATAGAGGGCCATGGGGCCTGGCCCCACCATGAGCCACACGGGAAAAAAAAAAGAAAAAAAAAATTATAATCATAAATTATACAAATTGTCAATATTTGTGTTTTGGAACTATGGAATGTACCCAGTAATGTGTGTAAAATGTGATATCTGCGCAAAATATATGCTTTTCCTGCTCGTCCTCTCCGCCTGTGTGCATGACAGGTCTGAGAACGCGCAGCTGGGGGGGGCCTAATCGTTTTGGCCCAAAAGAGGCGGGTCTATGAAGCAGTTTAGCCAATTGCTGATTAAAGATATAAATGAGTGACATACAATTTAGCCAATCAGCGCCCTCAAATAGATTCAGCTTGGGGCCAGAACGATCTGGCCCCCCTCGCTGCGTGGTCTCGTCAGGAGAAGTCTCTACAGGCGCCCGCGCCAGCGCGAGCACTACTCCTCCAACCCCCGTTTGAGAGGAGAACTTTGGCGGAGATTCTGCAGCCAAAGAGCTGATATCAGATCAGCCTGACCTCACAATCAGACAGCAGACTACATGCGAAGCTTCACTACTAGCTGTACACCAGACAGGTTTGGCTAGCTGGATGACGTCATGCTAATCATTTATTTAGCTTTTTAAAACAACGGGGACAGATCCAGCACGGACAGCTATGGGAGTGAGGGATGAGGAGGTAAGGAAACATGAGAACACCAGGACACACATGGAGAACTCTGTCAAGCTACATATTTGGCAAAGTGAACATCATTTCTTCTACATAGCCTCAGTCTCATCTGCTTAACTTGGTCATGGAGGCATCAACATGTAATAGAGATGTTAAATTAACAGTGAAAACTCATCATAGCTTAATTTAACATCAGTGTTCATCATTGTTGGAATGCTGTTTAGCAGGAAATGCATTTTCTAGTTCCACTATTTCTTCCGTCCCCCTTTTTTTGAAACTCTTCTGCTCCTTCATATTTTAAGCTACAGAAACCGTTCAACTATCAAAATGTTCAGCTCCTTCAGCTCATCTGTGCTATGTCTTTTTATATTTCTAACCTTTAAACTTTTTGAATTAGTAAGCTTTTAGCAACTTTTTTTTTAATGGGATGTCTATGGAGAAGATTTTCAAATCCTCTTAAACTTCTTCAACTTTCAAATCCTTCAACTTCCACATACTTTCAGCTAAAGACACCATTTCAACGTTCAAATGTTGAGAAAACCCTGAACTATTGCCGCATAATTCAGCTTTCCGATATCTTTTAAACTTTTGGAACTGCAGCAATTTAACTTTTATGATTTTTTAGCCCTTTTCTGACTAGCTGTACACCAGACAGGTTTGGCTAGCTGGATGACGTCATGCTAATCATTAATTTTAGCTTTAGCTTTTTAAAACAACGGGGACAGATCCAGCACGGACAATGGGTGTGTATTGGGCAGCTTAGAGTGCGTGATGTCACCGCTAGAGTGAAGAGCAGCTTGAGATTCTTGTGAAAAAAACATTTGTGTTTTGCCACTGTGTCCACAATCTTAGTCTTAGGGATCTTTAGAGGTCTTTCCTAGAGGTCTTCTTCTAATTACTAATACTTCGACTACAACTTCTACTGCTACTACAAATATCACTACTGCTACAACTAGTACTTATTCAAATGCTACTAATAATACTTCTACTACAACTACAACTTCTACTACAACTACAACTTCTACTACAACAAATATCACTACAGCTGGCTTTTGTATAGGAAAACGCACAAAAAATGACTTTTCTTAAGATATCATACAAAGATTGTGACACCGTGTCACAATTCCACAACCCATGTCCATGCAACACGATGTTGAACTTTGGGTGAAACGCTTCGCTTCCACAATTCTTACCCAGCCATCCAATCACAGTGGAGGAGGGGTGGGACAAATATCCTTGCTGTTTTGTATGCTATTGGTTTTATTGTTTTTACTAGGATGTGTATGGTGTCTTCATGTCCGGAGCACTGGACAAAATACATTTCACTGTGTGGGATAATAAAGTTGATCTGAATTTGAACAAAACGATGGTAGGCCTACTCGCCGAGATGTTTCATCGCCCACAACATCTCATCAGCCACATCCAGGTCCATCCTCTCTGCTTCATCCAGAGCAGTAGTACTCAACCATGTGCCAACATTTTAACCCTTTGCAAATATTCCGTATCATAGCAACTAGACACAACCAAAGCTCAGCTGTGCCTCCGAAGCGCTCCCAGCTGGACTTTTTCAGAAAGAGCCTGCTGTTTTCTGCTGGGGAAAAAACACTTTTTGTAGACACGACCCCTTCAGCTCGGGATGTTGTTTGTTTTGTTTTTGCTATTACTCCTGACCTGTAAGTCCTGTGCACGGGACTTTGAGCAAGACTACAGAGTGGTACACTGACTACAGACAGAGAGAGGCAGCAGCATTAGATCTATTTCTTTATATATTTGAACCAGCAATTGTTACATTTATTTTGTGTCAGTGCCAGCTTGTCTGCCTCTGTTTGCTGATTGATGTCCACTGTCCTGCATTTGTCCCTCGTGGTCATCGTTGGCTTTCCTGCCCCCTTACTGGTCTGTCTTCAGTTTAGTTGACATTTGCACTTATTTTTTTTCTGTTGCCTGTGTAAGACATTTGAGCAAAAAACTGTAGTTAGTAGATATAATAAAAGTGTTTAATAATTCATAATTAAGAATTCATAATTAGTCATAAACATAAGGGTCTTGGGAATGCATCATTAAGATAAACATAAAGTGATGTAGGATTAGTAGCTAAAAGACATGAAGCTTCTGCCAAGTTGCAGAAGTTTAACTTTCATACTGAAGGATTATTATAGACGGGATTAAACAATAACTGACAATCATTGAATGTGTTAGAAACTCAGGGAAAGAGAGTCATGGAGACAGGCGTTTACTGAAGTGCATAGAGAAGTTAGCCAATAGCAATTGCGATAGACGGAAGGGGAGGAGTCGCGAACAAATGTGTGGGAGGTTTGAATTAAGTCTTTTTTCTCTCTCTCGCGTGATGGCTCTCAGACGACGGACGTGTTTTTTATACCCGAGGAGCTGAGTTGAGTTTTTTTGCAAATGGGGTTTTATTGATTTAATATTTCATAGGAGTATGTACTCCAATGTTTAACTGTAATCGTACTTGCATCAGTGGAATTAAATTCCTTATAATTGTAAACCAGTCTTGGTAGATTTCTTATTGGAGCGTGTCGACTGCACAAAGCAGCCGGACACACGTGCTCCGGCTTTCTCTCTGTGGGGTTGAGTTTCAACACAACACCTGGTCCCTCGGTTTTGCCTTTTTTTTTTTACCAGCTTTTGTTATCAAACCTCACTTTCCCTTCAATTCAACCCGCCTGCCTCGAGTGCTACATTAGGGTCCTCCTCTGACCTGACATTCGGGACAACCAGGGTGAGGTGGGGTGGGGTCACATCTGGAAACCTTACCTCCAAAATATTGATGAGCCCTTTCCCTTTCCAACTCCTAAAAACCTCTAGTTGAGCGAGCTACAAAGACTGTATGATCTGTCATCACAAATAAGATCTGTCTCAGCAGATTCAATTTCAGAGGCTTTATGTCTACTCACATACAGGGGATGTGGGTGGAAAGGTGAGGAAGAGTTCAGCTCACATCGGCTCACAGACTGCCTTACTTTGACTTAATATCCAAACTGCCGATGGTGAAAATTGAATTCAGTTCATTCACCTTTTTGTCTTCAAATATTTCCATTAAGACTCACATAAACTTAGTACGCATATCCAACATGTCGTCCAGACTAAATGACAAACTAGGATGCAATAACAGCTTTTATTTTTAAGGTTGGATCAGTGTGTTAGGTTAAGGAAAGAAAATAATCATGGTATGGGTTGAAATAACATAACTTAAAATAAGTCAACGTTCACTTTTGGTTTCACACAGAACACAAACACTGGTCTCCTGGGTGAAAGTCTCATGTTTACCTATTTCTGTTAAACCTTGGAACTTGTGTGTCCTCTACTACAAAGGA
This sequence comes from Melanostigma gelatinosum, assembly GCF_949748355.1. Classification (NCBI taxonomy): domain Eukaryota; kingdom Metazoa; phylum Chordata; class Actinopteri; order Perciformes; family Zoarcidae; genus Melanostigma; species Melanostigma gelatinosum. The sequence goes on from NC_136639.1 coordinate 24,590,516, forward strand.
TCCTGATCAAAAATGTAATATAAGAAATGGACATAGTTGTCGAAACGTCACCCATTGGTTTGTACATTGCCGTTTTGAAGCCTCGAGTTCGTCATTTTAGCCGTCGTCATCTTGGATTTTGGCTGTTGCTCTTGGATTGTTGCAAACAGAAGTGATCATATTTGGACTGCTAAGGAGGACGCAAATTTTACTGAAGTAATAAATCAAGTGAGAAGTGGAGTCATTTGGACAATCGGACTTCTTTTTGCAACCGAAGGAGTCGCCCCCTGCTGGCCAGTAGAGAGAATGCAAGTTTAAGGCACTTCCGCATTAGCTTCACTTTTCAGAACCGAAGGTTGCCGCCTGAACCAAATTGACCTTCTATTGACATTGTTTTTCGTGGTGCCAACATGTAGCTTTAACACAATAACTGTCACCACCTGCTGTAAAGGCATTGTGGTCATTTTACATATCGGGCTGGGTTAGATTTAGACACGAAAAACTACGTGGTTCAGGTTAGTTCAGGAACGCTCGTGATCAGGTTTAAAAAAGCTGCTGCTTGGTTCAAATTTGGGTACCTTGAGGTTGAAAAAAATATATTTTTTTGACCAGCTAAAAACTTAGCTCTACCTCTAGATTTATTTTGTTTGTTAAGATAAACTTTCAACCCCTAGTGTCATACTGCTTTTCGGAGAATTATGATGATAAGTTCATAGTAGATGCAAAAGTATACTTATGTACAATATATTATCTTGAACATTGTTGCTCCTGGATGGATCACAGCCAACCCAATTATGTTCAACACAGCTCCATGTCCTTGGTCATGGTGGCCACAGCACTTAAAAGAATAAACTTCATCATTCTCAAAATTCTGACCCTTTGCTTTTTTATTAACAGCATTTACTTGTACTTTTATTTTCAATGAACAGGTTATGATGTTCATTTAATGTTCAGGTTATGATGTACATTTAATATCAGAAAATTACTTTTGATACTTAAGTACTTTTGTACTTAAGTACAATAAATATCAGATACTTTAAGACTTTTACTCAAGTAGTATTCTAATAGGTGACTTTTTACTTTTACTTGAGTAGTTTTCCAGTGAAATCCCCCCTCAGGTAAGAGCGTTACCTTGTGTGCTCACTGAAGCTTAGGCGTCACTACTTGCAGAGACTTGAAGATTTTGACTGGCTAACAGGGCCGTCCATCATTTCCAAGTGATTAGCTCAATCCTATTGGATCTAATGAATCTAGGGCGGTATGTACCATGGAGATCGGCCAATGGGATCAAAAGTTATCAATATGCAACACAAAAACAAGCCAGCATGGCCAGGACCTCATTGGCACAGACTGCCTTACGCATTGGAGCTGTTTGTTTTAGAGTCCTGTGAGTAACTTGAGTAACTTTTGCGGTGTGTTTTTCAACACTTTTTGCAAATTAATTGAGAGGAAGATGTCGAAACAAGTAAAAAAGACACATTTCACCAGGGAGGAAATCGTGGAAATGATTGCGACTGACGCTTGGAACGCAGTGGATTCGTCTCGTGCATCAAGAGAAGGCACGCGACACCAGTGACTCTGACTACTGTTGTGCGAAAAACTTATCTCCCACACTAAGAGCGGATTTAAGAGGACAACGAAAGCTCTCAAGAGGCGTTTAGTTATATCAAAAAGCAATAGGTTTATTATCAACAGAGTTATGCAGCGCCGCAATTCAACATGCATGGGTTTCTAATAGCTTCACTCTCAATCGAGATCCGCCATAAGAACACTTCACCATATCAGCGCAACGATGTATATAGGTTCTTCTTATGGAAGCCTATTGGTCAAAGTCAAAGATGCAGGCGGAGCTTGTCTGTACAAGTAATCCACCTGGTAGGAGCCTGGACAAATCCGTCCACACTGGCCCGTCCCAGAACGCGTAGTCATCTGTCAGTGTGTTATGAAATGTTGTAGACTGCAGGGGGAGGACTGGTTTAATACAGCCCGAGGCTGTTGGGCCTACCCTAAGATGGCGGCACTGCCCTTGTGACGCAGTTAAGCCAGTAACCTTCCACTGCTTCTCCCTCGCCCTACCGTCTCATATGAGTATTGCCTGAGTAACTATTAAAGCTAAAACTATTAAAGCTGCTATAAAGCTATTTTATCCATACTAACTGCGAAACAGTAGAAGGTGTAAAATATTACACCTTAGAAGAAATAAGATTGCATAGCATTTTATCAATACTACTGCCTTCCATCATCGGAAAGGTATGTTTTATAAATGTTATATTTATCGATTTATAAATGTATTGATTTATATAATTTTCGATCTCTCCAGAGAACAAAATCCTCGGTCTGATTGCAGTGTGTGTGGGGAGGGGGGAGGTGTGTGTGTGTGGGGAGGGGGGAGGTGTGTGTGTGTGTGTGTGGGGAGGGGGGAGGTGTGTGTGTGTGCGGGGGGGGGGGAGGGGGGAGGTGTGTGTGTGTGTGGGGAGGGGGGAGGTGTGTGTGTGTGTGTGGGGAGGGGGGAGGTGTGTGTGTGTGTGGGGAGGGGGGAGGTGTGTGTGTGTGTGGGGAGGGGGGAGGTGTGTGGGGAGGGGGGAGGGGGGAGGTGTGTGTGTGTGTGTGTGTGTGATGGAGGTGTGAGGGGGGGGTGAGGTGTGTGTGTGATGGATGTGTGAGGGGGGGGGAGGTGTGTGTGTGATGGAGGTGTGAGGGGGGGGGAGGTGTGTGTGTGATGGAGGTGTGAGGGGGTTGGTGTGTGTGGGAGGGGGGGGGGGGGGGCTGGGCTGGGCTGGGCTGAAGGTGCTTTACATGTATGACAATTTCAGAACCAGACACTGAATGCACACATTTATTTTTCTTCCACGTTTCTGTTTACAGTGATGACTATTATGAGCCACCCAGTATTCCAGGTCCTTCAAGTGCCTCACAGCCAGCACGTCTGAAAGTTACAGGACGTCCTCAGCCAGGCTCTGCAGCATCACCTCCCCCCACGGCTCTCCACACACGGTCGTTAACACCTCCCCCGACCACTCAGCAATCATCTCAATCATCATCTTCACTGGCCTTGTGACGGTCCACCAAAGGACTGACTACTGGAGGAAGATATGGCCGTACAGCTTCCAGTTCCCCGGTGACCACATTTTGTTACCTGTTTTTTTACAGTTTGCTCAAATAAAATCAGTTTCATTTGGATTCATCATTCAGTTGATTTGTGTTTTTTTTTAATGGGAAAATATAGATGTCTGGTTGAATTTTCCAGAAAAAAAAGCCAAAATCTGCTGTATTTGGATGTATTGAACATCATAAATAATATACAAGTGAAATATGTAGTTTGGTACATGAGAAAATTCAAATGGCACACATGGTGCCCATATGCACATTTTGATAACCTCGCCTAAACTCTGTACTAAAACATCTCTAATTTTGTTCTGCTTCACTTTATCAAAGTAAAACCTTTGCAGAGATTGGTCACATGTTGTGCAATGCTTTCAGCTGCATTACGAACCTAACATTTTCAATTTGACCTGTGTGCCATCTACATTTACTATTAACCAGTAACATATACACTGATATTTACATATCTGACAAGTGTTCCCTTTTTATTATAGCATCAATTGTTAAAATAGACTTGTAGTTACAGAATTAGTTTTTTTAGTTTGGGGATGCAATTTTCGAGCAGATGCCAAAAATAGGCTTAGGGTCTAAGTCACAAAAGTCATATTTAACACAGCGACAAGAGGTCCTTGTCAGATTAATGTAATGTTATGTATATACTTAGTTTAGGCATTTGAAAAAGAGAAAACGACCATTGCCCTTGTCTCCTCATGAGGATGGTCCCATGAAGAGTCACACGTCTAAAAATCTGGACGACGACCAATACAAGTTCAATTAAAGCTGTACACGTACTCTGAAAACATTCTCTTTCATTGGTGTCATGGGTTTGGACCACCTTCACAGGCTGCTGCATACAAATGTAACGGCCATGTTTTATTTGAGTCATAAATCATTAGAGTGCAGGGAGCAGATTTGAGCTTCCTTCATCTTATGCACCAACACTGCTGGCAGAAAGCAAACAAAATATAGTTCCAGGCCACAAAGTCAGAGGGGAGCGAGGATCTGCACCCCTATAAACGTACACATGCTGCCTGATGAGCACACGACTTTGAAGTGATGGTATTCTCTGTGAAGGTATGACTCAAATAGCACTGTTTTCATTGTAAATGAGCCCACAGTAGCAAACAGAACCAGCCAGGGAAGGCGAACGTGGTTGACCTGACCTCCATCACACAGGGTCACCTTATCTCCTCGCAGCCTGGATGTATGCATCTACCCTCAATCCCCCCATCCCACCCTCACTCTCCCTGCCCTCCCCCTTTGCTATCTCTCGGTCTTCCTCCTCTCCGCTCTTCCCTCGCTCCTCCTCTTCCTCCTCCAGCACGCGAGGCCTGTCGACCACCGGGCAGCGGAGCACGTCGACAAAACGACTGCATGAATATTTGAGCAGCCATCTGTTTTTTCCAGGTTCTTTTTTTTACTGCTTGTGTGCGGCTCCCACGCCTGTCCACAGTGACAGTTCTACGCCAGCCGGACGAACACAATCACACACAGGGATTTGCACGCATGCTTCCACACACACAGAATCCACTCTGGTGCTAAAAGGCCTGAGCATCGTGCAGAAGAAACTCCGTAGAGACGGGTGAAGGATTCACAGCTGAAATCCTCCACACTCTGCAGAAGCTGTTGCAGCACGTTTATATGCCGACAAGAACCATCTCTTACGCATGTCCAAATAGACAATGACACTGGAATCTTTTCAAATCTCTATTAAAAGGTGGGGTGGTTGTTTTTGTCTGGGAGGATGCTAATGAGTGCCAATCATGATTTAGCAGTGGAGTGCACTTTTCAAAGGATGATAGATGGTAGCGTAAAACTGCTGATCAGCTGTTACTTAAGTACTCCAGACCACCCACGCTCAGGTAGAGTAATGAGGAGAGCGAACTGAAGCAGACAACTTACATAGAGCAACACAGATGACCAGGGATGGAGAGGAGAGAAATAAGCACCAGAAGCACTCCTTTTGCCCGAGGTTGTGTATGCCAGGAAAGCTGCGTACTTTCAACCTAGACTGGCAGACGCTCATCCAAACCCTAACCCGCTGTACAACCAAAAGTCTATGATCGGGAGAGGTTGCTGTGGGCGGTAAACAGCCCAGAGTAAGTCCTGGGTGGGCTGCAGCGTAGCCCGCCCGAAGCCAGCTTTGCTTTGTCTACTGTGTGAACACACAATAAAGCATGAACAATCACAGGTCGGAATAACAGAAGGTTTTCCTGTTTCCATTCTGCCCACGTTGTATGAACAAATTACAACATCAGCATGGGAAACGACTTCATCAAAAATCCCATACAGGCCATAACAACATGGATTAACCAGGGCAAAATAATGATGTACATGGAAATGTGTGTGTGTAGTCAGGGGCGGACTGGGGGAAAAAAGTGGCCCGGGAGTTTACTGTCAGACCGGCCCACTCAATGCATCGCACGTATCGATGTCAGTGGCCTACTTGGAAAAATACCCATACACTTAACATTATTTTCGATGATTACAAAGAAATTATATCATATATATATTTTTTTTATAACATTTGGATCCACCAATTTGCCTGGATGGACACATTGAATAAAATAATACTCCAAGGTAGTAGTTTGCTGGATGAATATGCTGAACTTTGGGCTAGTATCAGATGGTTATACGTATAACTACAGAGCCTTAAGGAATGAATGTCAGCAGAAAAAGACCACACAATAAAGAAACTGGAATCAGAGGGTAGAATTAGTTTGAACTATATTGAAATGAACAGAACATACGATGGGGTGTGAACATCAGTGGTATCAGTAGTGTTGCATGCTGGGTGTGTGATTGTGTGTGTGTGTGTGTGTAGGGGTGTTGAAGGTGCATAACAAAACAATAAGTTAAGTAACAGAACCTAAACTAACTCTGCCAGCCCAGGTGCATTATAGTCACATAGTAATAAAAAACAATATCAGTATACTCATGTGTTATTATTACCTCACTACACGAGTAGTTTTTGCAGCAGCTCACTCTTTTCTGCAACACCGTCTATGATTTTCTCACTGTCCAGCATCTGCAAAACATCTGTCTGAGTAGCCATCAACATAAAAGCCTCCAGGTGCTGTTGAGAGCTGGTTAACTTAAACATTATTTGACATAAATTATTAGAAATGATAAGATTGCCCTCTTTACAACTACCACCATGGATAGCTTGCTCATCGATTGTAAGCAAGTAACTACGGCTAACATGTTAAATTAGATAATCTCGATGATGCGAACAGCGCCAGCTTGCTTATTTGACCAGATCATAACGGTCTCAATTTTGGACATTTATCATTTATCTAGCTAACGTTAGCTAGGCTAGCTTGTAGCCGAACACTACCTCATCTGTGAAAAGCAAGCTAACATTGGCCAAGTCAATGCCACAACTTACCATCATAAAACTGTCACCAGTCGGTGGTTTCCCAAATAAGTCAGAGATTTTTAAATATTTTGATGCACCTTCCTCCAGATATCTCTTCTTTTTCTCCCTGAGCTTTTCAGCTCCATCTTTAAAGGATTTACGTTTTGGTACCGGTGCCATGCTGCTAGCTCACACTCAAAACGGCTTGTCTCTGAGCGAGTGACGCAAGCTGCAGATACATGAATCCGTGACGGGACGCTACGTCAATAACTGACAACGCATGGTCAAATCAACGTAATTAACACAATGACAGCCACAAAGTCATAAGAACCAGTCACATATATTCATATGACAACAAAGCACATCAATCCAGCAGACCTGCAGCGGATCCACGCATTCCACCACACAAGAGCACGAGCCATCAAATATTAGTCATAAAAACGTTACTGCAGATGTAAAAAAACAAACGCAGTTTGTCACTTACCAAATTCTTTGTTGACAAAGAATTTAATCCCAGTACATCGTTTCAGTTCCAGTAAGAAGTCCTCGATTCATGGACGCCGTGACAGTCGAGCCGCCCCTGTATTTCGCCGGTCTACGGCGGCCATTCGCACCTCCGCCGGCCCCGCCCCGACCGTCGCCGGCACGAGTGCACGGCGCAGACCGCGGTAATGGAGAAAAAGTTTTTAAAAGCACCGTAGTGTCCAGCCGTGCTATGGCGTCCTCAGATCGCGAGGAGTAGTATAATGTCAGTTTATACTGTTGATACAGTTTTCACTGATTATTGACTTTCGGTATTAGAGTTCTGTGAAGCATATAATATAGTCGGGCCGGCGATGTCAGAGACCGGCCCAAACCCCGTCGGCCTACCGGGGATTCCCCCGGTATCCCCGATGGCCAGTCCGCCCCTGTGTGTAGTGCAGGGGAGTAAACAACGGCATGCTTGTGCTCTGTTGCCACGAACAACTCTCCCATGATAAAAACAAGTTTATGGCTGTAATATACCCAACTGCTGTGGAAGGTACATGGGGCTGTAAAATGCAATGTTCTCGGGGGAGAGGACAGTAATGAAAAGCGCCTGTGAATGTAGAGGCTGTGTGTACATTGGAAATAAGGGCGGAACATACTGGAATAAGATTGGGGAACCGTTCCGTCCTGCAAAGGTACGGCATGTAGTCATTTTACCAATGATTGCGGTAATTCTTAAAGTAAATCCATCTGTTTCTGATGTAGATCAACTAGTTGTAAGGGCAACATCAACACATTTTTTAAGTGTAGCAATTTATATTACCTTCGCTGCTTTCGATTTAGGTACTGACATTAGTTTCTGATTATTTTGAGTTTTTCTCAATATGCAAAATACACATACAAGAAAAAAAGAACAAAAACCCGAAGCCCCTCCACCCAAACTATAGGCCATAATATATGAAGTACATTACCATGATGTAATGCAAGAGGAAACAGAACAGTCACCAAGACGAACCGCCAATAAAAGGAGAGAGAAACACCTCAAGCGGTAGATAGATGGAGCAAGTGTGTGTTCAGCAGGACATAAACAGAAAATCATTTCATAGAGCCATATTTTTACACTAGGAGGTGATGAATATTTCCATTCCCTCAAAATCACCCTTTTGGCCACAGCCATGTCAAAAATGAAGGCCTGTTGAACAAGACGTATGCACTTTGAGGGGATGACCAGAAGAGGAGAAGTGCCATCCTCCGACTCACAGGTGTCCCTTTTTGGGGAAAGTAGGGGTAGATTTTACTAAGCTTGACCTTTGAATAGTGTATACGGTATACATAGCTTTACATTGTATGAGCCAAAGTCTTGCTTTAAAAAAACAATCCTTAATTCTACTTAGCCCTTTTCCCCAAAGATCAAGAGGTATTTCAGTTCCAATTGTCTTGCCCCGTGTATCACACAGATATTCAGACTAGATATTCTACTTTAAGATAATGACCAACTGTGTTTGGAGGTGGGAGCTAGAGAGACATGCTCATAAAAGGTATGGTGCCTGGGTGAGATGACAAAGTGGGCTATACCATGTCTTAAAAAATGTCTCGCCTGTAGAAAAGAAAAAGTGACTATGAGTGAGACTGAATCATCATTTAACTGGCTAAAAGAGATGAGGATTGTCAACATAAAAATCTTCAATTGTTTAGTGGCCTTTCTCTGTTTACCTATGGAAAACAACATTGGATTGACTCGGCATTCAATTGTGATAATTGCAAAATGTCGCGTGTATGTCACGTGAAACACAGAATCTGTAACATTCAGCACCCTCTTGATTTGTCTGAGAATCCTAAATGAGTTATTCAGGACTAAATTATTTACCAGGGGGGCGACTGTGGCTTAGTGGAGAACAGAGTCGTCCTTCAATCAAAGGATCGGCCGTTGATCCCCGGCTCTGCAGGTCGCATGTCGATGGGCAAGACACTTAACCCCAAAATTGCTCCCGTAGCTGTGCCTACTGTGTGTGAATGTTAGTTCGTCCTGATGGTGGGTATGGTAGCCCCGGCCACCAGTGTATGAATGGGTGAGTATGACAAGCAGTGTGAAAGTGCTTTGAATACAAGTACAAGTCCATTTACTATCCATCCATTTACCACTTATTTTGGGGCCAAGGTAGGTTTTTAAACAGCACTCGCATCTACTTTGAATGAGAAGCAAAGTTGCCAAAAAAATCGCAGCTCTTGCGTTGCAAGGCAAATAATAATGAAAAAATACTAAGAGCCCCAGGCTGCCCTCCTCTTCAGGTTTGTTTGGCTGAAATTTGAAAGTACAGTCGCCCTTTTATGCCCAAATAAAGGGCATTATTATCGATTTATTCTTAAAAAAGTGTCTGTAAGAAAGATGGGTCGATTTTGAAAGAGATACTTGAATTTAGGGTTAACCCTAACCCATTTTTAGCAGTCATGAAGTTCTCACCCAATCCAAAGTGCTTAAGAATAGCAAACAAACTAGGTCAAAAGCTTGCTGAGCGCCCAAAGAAATGACAGCAGAGTTAGATGTTTTGGTTAAGTACATTACATTCAGCAGGCATTGAACATTTAAAAACTGTGAGGGTCAACTGCCATTTGATCAGGATGTATAAATGAAGCATTATGTTTTTTTTGCCAGTTAGCTAAGACCTTATCCAATATCTTCTGGTCATTGTTCAGCTAACTCAAAGGCCTGTAGGAGGCTGGATCGGATCGATTAGATAGATATATTCGCCTCCTATAAGGAGTGGGGTAGCATTCACAACATCAGACGTTCACTACACGATTCTTGGAGCCAAAATAATTCAGGTTAACAATGTTATCGCAATAAATAGAGAACATTTGAAAAAAAACATAATGTTGCTATCAGTTCAATTAATTTGAACGTGGCGTGAGGTCTTGGTCCTGATGGACCGCAGCCTCCTGCCAGATGGAAGGGGCTCGAACAGTTTGTGTCCAGAGTGAAATTATTACTTTGATCCGATACCCTAGCCTAAATATCTTGATATGGATACTGAAATGACACCACGGCAAAAAAACTAAAACATCAGTGAAAGTAATGAAATAATAGATGACAGAACATAAAACTGAAGCATATATTTTCATTTTATTTAATGGTCACCTGTTGGTTTTAATTTCTTCATTTTTTAAAAATTGTATTCATTTTTTTTTAATCCAATGTATTCTAATAGGTTGGTTGCTGATCTTGATTGTTTCGATTTTTATTTCTATGTCTCAATAGTCTTAATTCACGTGTATCATTTATGTGCTTTAATTTGTGCTTGCTTATGTCTAATATTTTAGCTTAACAATAACAACAGTGTTCGGGGCTGCAACTTCGGTGGTTCCTCACCTGTTATGCAGCTCGTTGTGCTTCCACCTTGAATGATGTGCTGTATAAATAAAGTTTGCTGTGGTTTGCTTTCTCCATGCCAACTGCACACTGATGTGCTAAATATAAAACACGACTACCGAGACGATCATAAGACTTTCATTTGTATCATGCTGTAATAAGACTATGAACACAAATGCAATGTTCTCTTCTTCAATACTCAGACACAGACCATCACCTGACCTGTTAAAATATGATTTTAGGATGTTCAAGGCAAAGTGTCCTACCTTGAAAAGAACTCCCTGGCCCTTTCCTGGATCTGTTCGATTCAACCTCCAGCTTTATTTCATCCTCCGTTGACAAGATCACATTCGGCATGTCATTCAAAGCCAAAAAGCCTGTGCATCTTGTGTGCTAAATACATTGAAATGCCACACTTAACTATCAATCACCTGCAACCAGAACCCCTGTAACCAATTACATATCTTAGAGATCAGAGCTTGAACACTATACATAGGGTTCAGGTTTGCTGCACAACAAGTTAGGCCCCGTTTTCTTTCTGCTTCTACTCTTCTTCCCTGCAGTAGAAGTGGACTTGTTTTATTGAGGAATAGCCGCTAAGAAAGTTCCATTAATTCAGTGACAAACATGTTTCATTTAATTTATTCCCAATTAAAGTCCTCTGTCATTTTGTTATTTACAGTAAAAGCTTTTCTTATGAAGCAGCTAAATCAGGAGATGTTGGGGTTTTCACCAGCAGTAACTTACCTTGACTCCTTTACAGCTGAAGCAAGTCTCACAACACATGCTCGAATGGGGGTTGTTGTGAAAAAATGTGTAGCTGTCTTTCACACTTAGAGCAGGTTTAAGAATGAAACAGAAAGCTCTCAGAGGCGTATAGTTGTATCAAAGCAATAGATTTATTTATCAACAGAGTTATTCAGCCCAAACAATTAAACATGCATGGGCAATCTAATGGTTTCACTTCGCAGAGCTTCACCATCAGAACACGCTTGAACACATCAGCATGAACCTTAATATAGGGGGTCCGCCCCTTGATACACATTAGTCAAAGTCAAAGATGCAAAACGTAGCACGCTTGTACGTGTATTACGCTTGGTTGGAAGCCGTGAATGTCCATTCACCTTGGCCCCTCCCAATAGGCGTTGGTTTCCATCAGTGTGAGTGAGATGATGCATGCGAGAGGACCTAGAGAAAGAGTGTGGGAAGAAAGCCGGGCTCAGCTGGGGCGTTGTCCCTCGCTTGAATCTGAGTGTCTTATCTATCTAAAGATGGCTGCCTGTTCCTTGTGACGCAGTTAACCTCAGTAACCTTCCTCCTGCTTCTCTCTGGCCCTGTGTATGCTGTGAGCACTGTATAAGTGGTTAATAGAGCTGCATAAGCTAATGGTTATTAAAACTACAAATATGCTAGTGATTAATTAAACTGTATATAAGCTAGTTGCTGATTAAAGCTGTATATAAGCTAATTGCTGATTAAAGCTGTATATAAGCTAATTGCTGATTAAAGCTGTATATAAGCTAATTTTATCAACAGGGTCGTCACGGGTCGGCCATCGACCAAAAGTGCCAATGGAAAAGCTCTACATGTATCAGATTTGTGATTGCCTGATGACCTGTACCCCCCAGGATTGCCCCCCGTGACCCTGTAAAGGATAAGCGATTACGGATACCGGATTATAGATGGATCATTTTACTTTCATCTATTAATTTCATTCGTGTGTTTTAATATTTATCATCCATTTCTTACTGTCAAATAAGAATATCAATGTGAGAAATGATTTTATAATCATTTAAGAAGCTCCATTGAGTGAACTATCTTGTACTACATTTCTCTATCCAGTGGTTGGACTCAAAGTGGAGACCTTGCGGTCACAAATGATTACTCATTAGTTCCAACTCTCAGGGTGTTCGAAGGCCACACCATTTATCTGGAAAAAAAAAAGAAGAAAGTGCCTCCACATCATGCTGAAAGATCCATGTTTCCACCGCCCTGCCGTCTTTTCATCTGCACATTAAAGCTGCTTTTATATTTGTGCTCATTACTATTCCGACCTTCCTCAAGGACAACACTGTCCAATCCAATCTCCATAACTCAGCTGCTTGGGACTCAACATTATGAGCATCCGTTTACAGATTACAGCAGACTTTCTGAGTCTCGAAAAATGCTGTTTCTCTAATTTTAGTGCACTATGACTAATAATTCGACAGTGAACTTTCCAACTTGTTGCGGCTATTTCTTGCAGTGTCCCTGCCGTCTCCGTCAATCTCCCCGTTTGACTGATGTTTGCCAAGAGAATTAGGCAGGCCTCCAATTAGCAAGTGTCGAGTGTCCTCCTGCTTGTCTCTCAAGAGACACCAACTAGATCATGTTGGCCTAAATATCCAGGCATACTGTATAGCTGCCAGCAAACATGGCCAAAAGAAGAGTTGCATGTCCCGTCTGGGTTATATCAAGAAACTTGAGATGAGATTTATACTTGAATTTAATGCTCAGAATCAAATATTGGGGTTTTGACAGGTGAAAACAGGGTCAGAGGGAGTAGTGAAGAACCCATTATGTCATTGATAACCATAAAGGATTTGGTACTGGTATCTAGGGCTGCACATGAAGCCAAAACATGCAATTTAAGTTTGTGCTAATCACTCCCAACTCGTCAAATACTAACGCTTTGACAGTGCCTCTCGGCATCGGATACTGACGCACTGAAGCAGCCTTTAGGAAGTTACCATATTTGGAATGTGGAGAAGTGACGTAGAGACGCCGTAACAGAAGACCTGTCAATCACAGTAAGCCCGCCCTAAAGCATACTCTGCTTTATGGTCTATTTGACTCTAAATGGACCATAATTTACTACCGCAAGGTCACCGGTTCGATCCTTGGCTGCAACGTGTCTTGTGTCGAAGTGTCCCTGAGCAGGACACTGAACCCCTAACTGCTCCCCAGGCACCTGCATGGGCAGCCCCTATATATACAGGGATGGGTCAAATGCAGAGAATAATTTCCCCACTGTGGGACTAATAAAGGAATGTTTCTTTCTTCTTTCTCAAGCTTTTCAAAGACATGTGACAGATAATTATCTAATGAATTTAGAGACCTTCACTTCTTACATAAAGTCTATGGTTCGGCCTCCAAATACCCTGATTTAAGTAAATGAACTGGTGGTTGTAGTGTTACACAGTGTTGAATGAATAAGTGGCGATTCTTTCTGTGTATGACTGGAGACTTTTTAAATTGGAGATACACCAGAGTGCTTTTTTACTGTTGCTTGGTGTTCAGTCTTTCGATAATGGTATTTTTGGTGATTAAGCGCCTGAAATCTGTTTGCCCTTCATTGATTTAAAAGGAATATTCCAACCTTGGTACTAATGTGTGTATATATCATCGAGGTGTGATGTTGAATGCATGCCAGGAATGATGTTGGGATTAAGTGTAATTTATCTTTCAATGGTGTATGCTTGAGCATACACCATTCTCAGTGACTTTAAACAACCTCCAGTCAGCTGCAGTGATGTTGTTCACTTCAGCTTTTTGTTGTCTGTGACAAGAATAAAGCTTCATTAATACTGGATAGCCTTTAATGAAAGTTCCTCATACTTACAGACAACACAGGCCAGTTGTCAGTGACATCCAACCGGGACTAAGAGTCTACCTCCCAGACCTGGACTCACCATCACATCACAAAGACACCAAGACACACTTCTTCTACTTCGACTACTTCTTCTGCTACTTACATCACTGTGAACATTCAGTTCATTCATTTGCAGTCACTGTCTACTAGAAATGTACACATTTGTATTATTTCTTTTGATATTGTATGTTTTATATATTTAACTTCTGCACTATTTTATGTTTTAGATTTGCGTGATTTTCTTTGTTGAAGGAGATCTAAGATTTGTATTGCCAACGACTGCTTCCCTCCGAATAAAAATTATATGACAATAAACAACTTGAAACACAGCGCTTTGAGCTAAATGCTAACATCCTCACAGTGATGATTTTAATATGATCTTTAAGCAGAAGGTATATTATTTTGACCATATTCATATCATAGGGTTTAGTAGATTTCATGTCTTAACAGTTGTTAAGCTGATACTAAAAACCATGAATGTCAGTGGGAGACACTGTGTGGGAATCATTAACATTAACCATGGCAACCATTACAGTAACCACCTTGCTCATATTGCTCAAGAATGACTTTTAATTATTTTTTAAATTAAATTTGACCTTTTTAAAAAAGATTTTACTCTTTATCATGCCACTTTTCCCATGTTTAAATTTTCGTTGACTACTAAAATGTGCGTTACTTTATTTAGATACAGCAGACTTATTTGGCTACTTTACAAAGAACAAGCGTACATTTATCACGTGTTTTTATTTAGATGTAGGCCATTTTTAAACAGTTTTTAAAATACATTTCAGCCCGTTTAAAGTGACAGTGAGGACCTTTTAACTGGTTATGAAACAGTCTCAATTCAATACTGTTGCCTCTATATCAGGGGTTCTTAACCTTTTTGACCTCGGGGCCCAACTTTTCAAGTACAAAGTGTCCCGGGGCCCACTCTGACTCTTTGCATCAAAAGTGTCAGAAAACCTGTAGGTCATACAGAAACAGAGCAGTGGGCCTTTGGAGTCAGTACAAATTTAAGATTTTTGTCCGCATTAAATAAAAAGTATCTTTCAGTATAAATAACTGCCGGTGGCTGTATCTGTACAGGTAAAGGACAGTATATGGCTGTAACTACACTATCAGTGAACAACTGCCTCACATTTGAAGAAGATTGGACAAAGTATGACCATTCTACAGAGTTTCTTCCATGAAGAGATCCAGACGGAGCTCTAAAAGGACATTTGGAGACCCAAATGGACACATGGTAACCACATGATATTCTGACACACTAAAGGTGTTTCTCCCTTTATATTTTGATATTATATTATTTTCCTTTTATTTTTAGACTTTGCAAAAACTATGCATATATGGTCGAAGACATGGTGTGTGAGTAGCGGACTTGCTGTGCTTAATGGCTGCGACCGAGCGCACGAACGAGAATGAGAATAGCTCAGTTACGCAAACGTTGGTTGACGGCTTATGGCAGAGAATGATAAGGTTTGGACTATAAGTACTAGCGTTTTCTGAAGGCAGTAGCTCCATGGTAACATCCGCTAGCACGTTGTCGGGTCTGTAATGTGTCTTTTTCCGTCGGAATGCTGCAAGATACGACTTACAGCAGTTATGGCGACTTTGGACAGTGTGTGTGGGCTCATTTTGTGGAGAAACCATAAGAAATGAAAGAAAATCGATGATTTCTTTGCAAAGATGAGGATTTTGGGCATGCTGGGATACCAAACACGGACATGTTTTGTGACGTATTTGCGCAAACAAGCCGTAGGAACGGAAGGGGAGGGGATCGAGGATGCCGGTGTTGAACAGGCAAAACCCTTGTTATTCATGGGCCGCGGCCCTATGGTTAAGAATCACTGCTCTATATGACCTACATTAGTAGACGAGACCATCAGCGAGAAGATTGGCTATTTCTATATGGTTATTCCTAATATTTGCCACTGGGTCGGATTTTGGTGAAATCAGATGAAATCATGCAGGTTCCTTGTAGTAATTTGCCAATAACCTGTTTAACAGCGCTGGTTTGAGTGCACCACAGCACCGAGCTGACAGCACTACAAGACTATACAAATATAACACACCAAATGCTCAGCTACTTCCTCTGTATCTACACTGATGTACCTACTCCGTCTACCTCTGATCTTCATCTTCATTATCATTTGGTTAATAAATGTATTCGCTTCTCGAGTAAACCAGTGTTATCGGAAAGATACAAAAGTACTAATCATTCCTAATAAAAGCCAACATAAAGTGTATTTTTAAACAATAACATACAGTAATATTTTACCATCAGGGGCGCAGCGTCAATCCTAAAATTCACATGAACTCTCAGTCTCTTGTCTCTGTCAACACTTCGTTAAAAACAACCGGTCAGAAAATAGACATATTTGTTGGTAAAAACAACTGGGGTAGAATGACATAATGGTTCTGCAGCAAATAACAAGCGGATGGAAAAATGAGCCCAATTTCTATTTGCTCTGTCTGCAAAGGGTTAAAAACTGATTAGCGTGTGAAGCCTCTGCTTCTCCACGATGAGAAAGAAGAGATGGGCGATGAGTAAAGGCAGATAAACGTAGAGGAATATGTAATGTCTGTATGCTTGTCACATGATCTGATGCTACATGATCTAAAAACACTGATTGGAACTTCACTGAATAAAGTGGCTTTCTCATGTGTAAAGACGAAGAGGTTACTGTTACTCCTCACGTCAAACATAACAGCAGTCAATCGCTGTCTGTTACTGGACAACACAGGGAATTGAAGTTAGGTTGTATTTGGGGACACGAGTAAGCGTATAACGTATCCTCGTGCGTTCTCTTACGAATGTCCGACGACAAGCTTCAATTTCCAATTTCTTTTCAAAATGAGCAAACTTGGATTGGTTATGGAAATATTTTTGTTAAATACAGACGTTACGTAACAAATAAGTTGACTTCTGGTTTCACATGGGACACAAACAGGGTGAAAGTCCGGTGTTTTTGGACCCACCTCACCTGGACATCCTTCCTACGTCGAGTGTGTTGCTTTATACTTCCTGCATGGTTCGCAATGATGTGGATCACATAAATATTGGTTTTGTGGAATATACTGTATATATGAATTACATTACTTTATGTAGGTATTGCTACAAACTGTGTATGAGAGAAGCCTAGTGTTACATCACTGTCAAATCATGCCTGTGTAGTGCCACAATTATGTTTCCAATATGTTTAAGCCCCTCAAAGTATTTCTCAAGAAAATGAAAATATCATGAAAAAAAAACAGCACCAGCGCAGATTTGATTAATAGTCGCCTGGCAACATGAGCAAATACCCCTAAAGTCAAAAAAGTTCCTGAGATCACCTTTTTGTCAAACTCAGCCCTGCCGACTTCAACGCGGTGAGAAAAGCACGAAAGCACAAGTCTGCCATGTAAAATAACCGAAGGTGTGTGTTCATGCAGGAACCCGTCGCTGACCCAGATCACAGGTGTTCAGGGCAGACGGTCTCAGCCTCACTGAACCCAAAGCTTCCAAGTTAAATGTCAAGATAAATAGAGCACTTTATAATCAATACCAGTTGTGGGATGTGTACAACATTCCAGTTGAGAGGAGCAGAGTTTATACTGCTGAGCATCTTGAATCAAAACTTGAATTCATCACAAGAGCTGCCGTTACACCGCTCACTATTCGTCTCACATCCCGAGGGCAACCTGGCAGTAACATGTGAGCGGAGGTGTTCCATCTTGGTTGACTGCTGCGGGAGTGAGTTCACGTGCTCGCAAGTTGCTGTTTTTAGACATTTGACGAGACGGTGACGCACATCAAGAGCCCCCCCCCCCCACCCCACACACACACTCCTCAACTTACAGTGCAAGCTGAACTAAAATAGACTCAGATCTGTGCAGATGCTGCTGTGTGTCAATAACTAATTCAGATGCTTGTCCTTGTTTACAGCAATAGAGGGACAAGAGAAGTTTTACATGTACATTTTCATTAAATGCAGACACAGTTAACTAAAGCAACATTTTACCCAGTAGTTTGTTCTGTCTTCGGTGGGAATATAGCCAAAATATGATTGAAATCATCATGGGACAATGAATACACTCTCCAGGAAAATGAGTTATGATCAAACTGGACATGTATCAAAAAAAGGAAATAGTATCTAGAGTCTCTTGTCAGCTGTAATGCCTCCTGAGACAAAAGGAAAGCCCAAGCACAGACAAACCAAAACAATCTTAACACCCCATCCACTCAACTTCTTACAATCAAGGCTATTTACAGAATATGTACTATGTATACGAGATACAGTACACGCCAGCATTAGATTAGCCATAACTCATCTGTTTGTAGTTGTCACGTCATTACTTCCTCTGGATATAAAATGTAGGGCTCTGTTCCAAATATGGTCAGACTCCAAAGACTCTTATCATTGGATGCGATCCAGCTCCACGACCTCGATCACCAGGGACTCAACTGTTTACTCGTCTTCCATCTACCTGTCAATCAAGTGATAACTTGATTAAACTGCCCCTGGGGTTTAGAGAGGGAGAGTTGGCCAATTACTATGTAAATCCTGCCAAATTACCATACATTCCCATCAGTGCTGTGTAGATGGAGACTGCACCAATCACAGGCCTTAATATTCCACTGCTGCCTGCAGTTTATTATTTCCTTCTTTTTTAAATATGTTTTAGGTTCATGGCGTAACTGAATGCTTCCAATGGATTCATACAGAGTTCTACTGACTCTGTTTCTGCTATACATCAGACTTTACCATCAGAGGATTTGTACACTATTATAAATTGGAGTATTATTGAAAACAACTAGTGTAAGTGGATATCTTGAGTTGATAATTAAACTGGCTTGAGAATTGATTCAAATTACCAAAAAAAAATATGCCAGTTTTCCCTCATCAAAATTTAGCTGAACTTTAAAGCGTTATTCAGCCCCTTCCCAACAAACCAGCATGACGCGGCTGGTCGTCAGGTCTTTTTAGTTTCACAGGGTACGACACCGGTACCTTCAGTCTGGCTTTAAAGACAGCATGTGGGCAGGTCTCGAATTGCAAATACACACTATGGCAAGTAAATGCAACCTACATAAATCCTAACTGAATGCTGAGCAGCATCGTCAGTCTGCTATGAAAGCAGCAAGAAAAAAATGGTCAATGAACTTGGTCAAGACCAAGGACTGGAGGAGGCAAGAGCAATGGCCAAGAAAAAAAAGGTCTTAATACAGACCGGACTCGAGTAATGCAGCCAGATAAGTAATACAATGACAAAAATTAGGTATTGTAAAAAGTCCTCAATTAAGTGAGGGATAAAAGTAAAAGTGTCTTTTTTCTAGTGATGATTGAATAAAGGCAGGACGTGATGGTGTTGGAGAAAGAACAGGTCACTGGGCACATTGATCTGGTTTCCTGTTGAGAGAACGTGCACGTCTGCACGTCTGAAGTCTCAAAGGAGCGACTAGCAGGGTGGCAACACGCGTAACACACAGCCATGTGGATTCGCAAAGTTCAGCTGTGCAATGACCTACTTACATGTGTGACCCGCTTTACTTCACGTTAAAAATGGATGACAGCGAAAGCCCTGAGAAACCTAGAGAGAGGAGTGCTGAGATGGAGATGAGCAACACCAGATGAAGCATAATTTGTAGGCCACTATTACAAATGAAATCGATGATTTCTCTAAACGGACGTGGCGTATGTGCAACACTAAGTATCTCTCTGGCTTTAATCAGTCTTCATTTACAGTTAAAAGTACATTATTTTCACTGGTTTGAGTCATGGTTGAAGTTTGATACGGTCTAGGAAGATAAACAACGTTCATGACGCGAGTCAGCAAACCTTGCTATGTCGATTAGTGCTGGGCGGAATGACCACAAATGTTTATCACGGTAGTTTGTACGATTCTGCCGGTTTCACGGTATATCAGGGTATTTTTTTAAACAAAAATGTTATTTCTAAAACAAAAGTGACCTTATAACAACTGGCCAAGATGACATTAATTCATATTTCCTGGATTGCAGACGACGGAATCTTTATGAAAAACAATACTAACAGATGTGTTCCTGCTTGTGAAGCCTTCACATGTAGAACAGGTGTGTTGATGAAGCAGCTGTAACTCCTGAAGTTAATGGAAGAAGGTACCAGGCCTACACAAGTGTCAGACTAAAGACTTTCACTGGACAACATGTCTCTCAACCCGGTGCTGTGTGCAACTGCAATATTCAACACGCTCCAGCAGCAGAGCCAATGTGCAGCTGCTCTCGTGTATTTCATAGAGGTAAGCATCATACACGCTTTACACAAATAACAATAATTCAATGTAAAATAACTTTAATGGCTGCCATGTCTGCAGAAGGACCCCCCCAGGACCGGATGGCCAGGATTACCTCAACAGAAAGCTCTTCCCATCCATACAATTGCAGGCAGTATGTGATGGGAAGAGCCTCTTTGTGGGGAAGCCTGGCTCCGTCCATGACACCAGAGTCCTGAAGAACATCAGGATCTACCAAGAGGCTCTGTATCCTCCCTCAGGTAAGTCTAATTCAAGTTTTTAATACATCAATGCCATCAATTACTGAAAGAAATAGTAATTACTTTCACACTCTCTACAGGATACTTTATTTTGGGTGATGGTGGCTACCCCTGCATGACGAGGCCATCATCACCTCATAAAGACCCGCTGCAAGGGAGGGTGCAGCGCCGCTCCAACCAGCATCATGTAAAGCCCCGTTCCATCACATAGCGGGTCTTTGGGACGTTGAAGACTTGGTGGAGATCGCTGTTCTTCAGGGCTCTGGAGGTCGACCGTTGTCCCCAGAGTCATCACCGCCTGCCTCACAGCGGAGGACATCCTCCATCCAACAGAGGATGTCGGGGACATCGGTGTGATTCCACCACGTCCAGTGAGGGGGGAACGAGACCAACTGACAGGGCTGCTCTCTGCTCCACCCTGTGGAGTTGCAGGAGTACGATTATTTGTAGACTTGGGGACATGAAGACCTGTTACACCACACTTTATGATCAGCTGTGTGCCTTTGAAGCACCTCTTTTAGTTATGTCTATTTCTAAGTTGCCTTTAAGTTTGTGTTGTGCATTTCTCTTCAAAAATAGATTCAAGTCATTTGTGTACTGTACCAAAGTTTGACTTTTGTAACGACATCATTGACCAGGGATTCCAACCAAAGCAAGTTGTCTGTCAGAAAGATGTAAACCCTAAACAAAAAACTGTCCAACAGGCCGAGGTGGATGACTCATCGTCCTCCGTGGTGATACAGGTGCAGAATCCTCTTCCTCGTATGCCTGG
Organism: Melanostigma gelatinosum; assembly: GCF_949748355.1. NCBI lineage: Eukaryota > Metazoa > Chordata > Actinopteri > Perciformes > Zoarcidae > Melanostigma > Melanostigma gelatinosum. The sequence continues at coordinate 24,611,705 of NC_136639.1, forward strand.
CCACAAGTTGCTGCTCCAGAGGATGATTAGCCACTACCACTGGGGGTCACATCAGCTCATGGTATCCCCCAACACATGAGTACATCAGGACTGGGGGCTCCATAGAAGGCCGCCTCCCGATGGCCTCATGCATGAGAGAAATAATCTAATATTTTTTCATAAATACACATGTATTATAATTTATAAAAATATTTTTCCCATTATCTTATTTTCTCATTGCACAGCTACTGTCTTCCTCAGTTGCTCTGCTTCCAGTGCAGCTTGTTTTAAGTAGAGCTTTTATCCAATCAGATTTCACCTCTGTGTCTCTAGGTAAGAAGAGAGGCCCGAGGCCTGCAGACTCTCAAGTGAATCCCTTTGCAGTCTAAGTAAATGGGGACGATATTGTTGATTGTCAGAGTGTTCAACCAATCAGATCTTTAGTTTGACATGTTGTCCGTGAGTCCGTAAGGGGGGGGACATATCCCTCCTTACGGACTCACGGACACATAGGATGCTGACTTAGCCTAATTGCAATGTGACGTTAAACACGGGGTAACCATTGGACGCATGGAGACGTAACAAAAAGGTAAACAAAGAGGACGGATCACGTGTGTTCAGCCTGGAGTATTACATTTACTCAGAAACATAAAGGGTTGAAGATGGAACAAAAAATAAACATGAAATCAGAGAATATTTATGTATTTATTCATCAAATATTTGATTTTGTCATTGAAGCTGTTTTGACAAAAACGAGTAAATAGATTATATGAAGTTACCTCTCATCTTGTGAGGAAAAAGCCTGGAAGACGTTCAAATCAGGAAGTACAAAATAAATACACACAATTATACATCATATTTATTGTTGTTTTCATGGTAACGTGATAAAGTGCTGTCCCATTCATATTTACACCATCTCAAGCCCTCACAGTCTCTCACACTCACCTAGCGTAACGATGGCCTGCCTCGGTCGGCGCTAGCTGCTCTTGGCCTGTCTCGAACGATTCCGTCGTGACGCGCTTTCCGGTCATTACGCTGTCATTTTCTTCGGCGATCGCCAACCAAACGTAAGTAATATTAATTCATACATATCAAATAATCTACCTGTCAAATTTCATGAATATATATGGACGTTTATATGTCTAAATACTATAGGAAAGTGACTTTGATGAGAGGAAGCAGAAAGAACGCTCGGGCGACGCTCTTTACTCTGAGAAGTGTCTCTGTATTTTCTCCGTATTGCTAATATAAGTTAGCATACGAGTGTAGTTTGTAGCTAGCTTTACACTACTTTGTCTAGCCAATGAAAATATAGCATTGATGTGTGACATAATCTGTAGTCGAGGGGAGGGAGGCAGAAATGTTGTGTCTGAAAAAAACAGTTGTGGCCGCGGGAAAAACGATCAAAGAATCATAGCGCGAGTTAAAGGTAGGCTGCTGTTTGTTTGGTCTTAGCTCTGAAACATAACAGCAGACATGTAAAATAAAATGCTTTTCTTGTTTATCATAAGCCAGGCTACATCAAGTATAATAATGCACAATGATCTGATCAATTATGCAAATAATGTTGGGGTGTGTGTGTGTGTGTATGCATGTATGTATGTGTGTGTGTGTGTGTGTTTGAGAGTGAGAGAGACTGTACATTTATTGAAAGCCAGCAGTGGCTCTTATGATTAGAACTATTTTGTAGATAAGCCTCCAATATAACACAGTGCTGTTATACAGTATATAAGGTTAACCAAAATGTAATGTTTTTGACTTAAATGTCTCTCTTGTGGTTTATGTTCCTGCCTGAAAAGAACAGAGACAGAGAACAGCGACAGAGAGAAGGAAGAGAAGACAGGCAAAGGGAGACCGCAATAAGCAGAAGAACAGTAGAAAGCAGACTCAAAGAAGCAGAAAAGAACAGAAAGAAGACAGCAATAAGCAGAAAAGACAGGAAGAACCTTTAAAGTAAGAAAGGTAGGTATTGTGTGTCTGTGTGAAAGTTTTTTCCTTGACAGGAGGATCAAGAAAATAAGAGATGGATATAGAAATTGTAAATCTACAATGGTTTAAGGTAAATATATTTATGTCTATGCATGTGTTAAATATGCATGAGTCTATACATGGTAATCTGGCAATTTATAGAACTATTCAATTTATTGAGACATGTACTGTGGCTTTAAAACAAATTTTGTATTTAATTTCTTACTGTAAATGTGTATTTGCAGATGCCAAACATGCAGCAAGTCAGGAAGAGGGAGAGGAAGACGAGGAAGTGGACCCAGGAGGCCATGGCACAGGCCCTACTGGAGGTGAAAGCAGGCAGGCTTTCTCTACGGCAGGCAGCCCAGCAGTTTGGGGTCCCTAAGTCCAGCCTGAGTGACCGAGTCAGTGGAAGGGTGTCCTCTGACTGTGTCTATGGTCAGAGGACACTCCTCACCCCTGAAGATGAGGATTCCCTGGTGGAGTACTGTTTGTATTCTGCCAGTCACGGGTTTCCACTGACGAAGCCTCAGGTCCTGGCCCACGCTCTGGCCATCTATAACCTCCGCCACCGGGACGCACAAAGAACCGTGCTTGGCCAGACGTGGTGGATAAACTTCTGGGAGCGCCAAACACCATCGCCTTACTGCCCGGACCCCAGACATCATTGACCGTGGGAGGGCATCCTGCGCCAAGAGGGGCCAAGTGCCAAGTGCAGGAGCGCCCGCTGCTGCTCATCATGGACGGACATCAATCACACCTGGATCCAGAGCTGGTCCGGGCGGCACAGAGGGAGGGGGTCATTCTCTTGTGCCTGCCACCGCATACGTCTCACATCCTTCAACCTCTGGATGTGAGTTTCTTCGGACCCTTGAAGGCAGATTTCTCTGGTGTTACAGGAGATCTGTCGGCAGTGAGCCACTCCTTCTTGGTTTCTAAGAAGGAGTTTTCAAGGGTCCTAAGAGACTCCTACCAGAGGGTGAAGGATCGGAGACTGGTGGTGGCTGGGTTCAGGAGGTGTGGCCTCTATCCTCTGGACCCAATGGCTATCGACTGGTCACGGGTCATGCCGTCCGGGCCGCGGCGTGGGGCCTCCTCACCACCTCCGCCAACCTCATCTGCATCTTCCTGGGCTGCGCATGATGTTGCCCTCCCAGCGTCCCCTTTCTCCAGCCCCTATCCCCAACCCCCACCTGCCCCTCCTCCCAATCCCTACATGACCCATCCCCTGGTAACATCAGGCCGGATAACAGTAGACCTGGCCCACCTCCTGGCCGAAATAAACTACAACCGCAACACCGGCAAGGTCAGGAGGAACATCACCAAGGCCAGGTTACTGACAGCTCAGGAGATGTCTGACGTCATCGTGGAGGCAGAGGACCGTGCTGCAAGACGGGAGGCCAAGCTCTGGCCAGAAGAGACAGAGAGCAGCAGCGGGCCGGAGACACCGACCCGGCAGCTACTTCCTCTACCCTGTCTGGCGGCTCTCGCCCCAGCAGCAGAACACCAGTGTCCCTCGGGGCTACTACAGCCACCAGCTCCGGACTTTCCATCGCCGGTCCCTCATCCCGCTCTGCCCCCTCTCGTGCCTCCCACGGTCCCCGGCTGCCTGCCAGCAGCACATCACCACCACTGAGCCTGCCTGCTGAGGAACACCGCCACCTTCCCCCGTCTCCTGGTCAGCGCATCCCTATTTTGCATTTGAATTCACGTATAAATCAGAATTTATTAACTATTGTTACGCATAAACATTATTATAAGTATGTATTTTAGAGTTGTAATAATAAAATATGATTATTATTTCAGAGCCTTCAACATCGGCTGCGGGACGTGGCCTCTATGGGTCCCAAACTCCTTCCTCTCCCTCCCACTGTAAATCCTTTAAATTATCTGAAAAAAACCCACAATATTATAACACGATGGTGACATTAGCCATGATGAAGAGTAAACAAAGCATGGTTATGCTTTTTCTGTTATTTATACAGCCTCCCAACCTGCAGAGACCCGACCTTCATCCAGCTCCTCATCTGCTGGACCTACGACATCCACCGGTACTTCATGTTAACTTGCATTGTATGCCAACCCATGAAAATCTGATCAGTCTTTAATTCAAAGTCATTTTTTATTTATTTGAATAGGTCACACTCCTGAAGAGATGGAGCAGACAGTTTGGGAGTGTGGCCGGTGCCAGGAACCTGACCCTCCAGAGAGCTCGGAGGGATTGGTGTCGTGGGTCCAGTGTGACAGCTGCCACACATGGTATCACACCATGTGTGTGGGCTGGGACGAGGAGCTGGATGATGAAGAGGATTATTTCAAATGCCATGTGTGTCCTGATTTTTTATTTCATTGGTTTGTTTTTAAATAAATGTTTGCACAGAACTTTTCAATCATTTGCACAAGTTATTTGTCTTTCACTTTAACAATGTAGCTTTTTAATCATGAATACTCGTGTTTTAGTTGTAATATAACTCTTACTCTGCACTGTGTGTTATGATAATAATTGTTATATACAATATGTGTACATAATTGTTAAATTCCATACATCAGCTGGTGTTTTGCCAGTGATTGACATGAGAAGAGTTTAACAAAACATCCAGCAGGTGGTGGTATACGCTCAAACGGAAATTAAGGAGCTTTTATTGCATCATTTGGAGTTGTTGTGAATTGTATTGAAACATTAGCTAAAAACTGTCCGGTTTGGGGTACAACTCCGTTACTCACCAGGTGACGTCAGTAAATCCTTGAGGGTTCAGGGTTTGGGGCTTTGGAGGGACATTGGGATTGGGCCGATGTTCCCCTGGTCCAGACATGTCCCACTAAATGACGACGTGTCGCCTTTAAAACACGTCATTCTCTGTTTTGAAGCGGATGTGTTCCGGATTTACGATTTTCTCCCCGGACCCAGAACGTCTCAGTTTTCCCCCCCTCGCAACGCGCTCGTTGTCATGACGAGAGAGAGCCGCACTGAACGAAGCCGGTTAACGTAAAATCAACACGCTCAGGTGAGTTCAGAACCGGATCTCACCGGGTCTGAGTGAACCTGGTCTCTGTGTGTCTCTGTAGGTCCAGCTGTCCAGATCTCTGATGGCCCGACATACAGACAGGAGGACAGCCTGTCTGTCTGCTGAGGACAGCAAGGACAGCAACACGCACTGCAGCACCACCAGCAGGTAGACAGGAGAGCAGACAGACAGTAGAGCAGACGGACAGGAGAGCAGACAGACAGGAGAGCAGACAGACAGTAGAGCAGACGGACAGGAGAGCAGACAGACAGTAGAGCAGACGGACAGTAGAGCAGACGGACAGTAGAGCAGACGGACAGTAGAGCAGACAGACAGGTCCTCATACTGTCTCACGTGTTGTATCTCAGCAGGAAGCTGCAGGATGAAGATGTCTGGAATCTTCCTGACTCTGAGGGTTCGTACCTTCACATTATAGCTCACAAACAAGCTCTAAAACAGCTGGAGACAGAACTCACACACCTCAGTCAGGTAAATTATACACTGATATACTACTATGTAGTACACCTGAGGTTGTATACACACTGTTATACTATGATATAATACACCTGTATCCTGGTTCTGGTTCTTACTGACTCACCTGTTGAATGTTTCAGGTGTGTGAGACTCAGGTGAGGACCGTCAGTCTGGAGCTGCTGTACTCTCTGCAGGACGTGGACCTCAGGTTGAACCCCCTAAAGGACAGAATGGAGCAGCTGGACCATGTCAGTGGACAGGTATACTCGCCTCCATGGACAGATAGACTCACCTCCAGGTCCCTTTGGTAGGTGTTCCTGAGCTTTTGATCAAACACAGCCGACGAAGTCCTTCAAGATTTTTAACATAGCCGACAACTGAGTCTGGTCTACTGGACCTCTAACTAAGACCCCGAAAGGAAGATCCTGGTCAGATGTTGAGGCACATTTAGACCTGAAGGATCAGGGTGTCACGGTTTAGGCTTTGCCCCCTGTGTTCCTGTCTGTGTGTGTGTTTCCCCTGATTGCACTCATCCTTCTCACCTGCCCAGTCCACCCAGCTGCCTTCAATCTCCTCATCACCCCACATACTCCCCTGCTTTCCCCATTCTGGTTGTCAGATCGTCCTTGTTCGTGCCCCTGTCTCTTCCAGTCGTGTGTCTCCCTCGTGTTTGCTCCATGCTCCAGCATTTGCCCCCGGTTTGTTTTCTATGCCTTTTTGCGACTTTGCCTTTTTGTTTTCTGTTTGGATTTTTTGCCCGCTCCCTGTTGGAGTCGCTTTCAGTTTTGTTTGTGACTTTTTAAGTAAAGAACTTTAAGTTTAAAACTCCACCTCGTCTCCAGTGTCTGCACTTGAGTCTCCGATCTGCCCCTCGGTCGTGACACAGGGTCTTTGTCTCTAAGACTGAGTCCAGACTCCCTTTAGGGGAAGACCATCTCAACTGCTTGTATCCTGATCCAGAGCCTTCAGGATCTCAGGCTGAACCTGATCCAGATCTGCTGAGTAGCGTTTAGTCTTCCTTAGAAACCTTAAATTAAGTTACTTTAATATTCTGCTTTTTAAAGACTCACAACGTTTTACACAGTTTGGTTGGTGGCTGATCTGACGGTGTGTGTGTGTGTGTGTGTGTGTGTGTGTGTGTAGGAGGTGTGTCTTCTCTGGGAGGAAGTGCAGGAGGAGGTGACGATGAAGAAGATCAGAATAAAGGATTTTAACCACAAACTGACTGAATGTGAGACTCAACGAACCGACGAGGTCAGATTGAGTTTCAGGCTGCATCGTCATTAACACGTAAACAAACATCATGTGACTCTTCACTACTCTGGTCATGATGATGTAAACAGGAAGTACATCACTTAGTTAATAAAGTCTTCAATAATAAAGGCTCTTCTTCTATAAACTCAAACAGACACATTTCGTGGAAAGTTTTACAAGTTTTATTTTTCAGACTTAGTTACAAAGCTGCAGGTCTTTATCAATTCAATTTGCTTTATTGGCATGAAAGTTTAGAAACAGTATTGCCAAAGCATAAAAAAAACATAAATTAAACATACAATAACATTAATACACAATACTATTAATACACAATAACATTAATACACAATATTAAAATAACATCTAGATTGATTATTAATTATATATGTGTGTGTGTGTACACGTCACTCACTGTCCCTTGTGGCATGCTCTAGCCCTATTTTTAGGCCTCTGCTCGAAAATTGCATACCCATGCTAAAGAGAGTAGATCTGTAACTACAAGGTCTATTTTAATAATTTTGATGGTATAATACAGGTAACAGTTGTGAGATGTGTAAATATTGTGTATATGTTACTGGTTAATAGTGAATGAAGATGGCACACATCTCAAATTGAAAAGTTTCAGGTTCGCCTGAAAAAAAAGCACTTTTATTGATATTATTTCTTTGAAATAATGCAGATCCAAGCCTAAAAATACGCCACAATCATAGCACAACATGCCTGAAGTCTCCACAAACAAATTTTACTTCGATTGAGTGAAGCAGGCCACGGTTATAGAGGTTTGAGTACTGGTTCAGTAGGAGACAGTATAACCAGGTCAGACACTTCACCTCTCTCTCTAGGAGGGAGAGCCCAGGAACAGCACATTGATCCAACACTTCATTGATATATACATTGAATAAAGTCAACATGACCAACACCTCTTTTCTGGGTGAAGAATTCAGTTTGTTTGTCTCCAATTGTAACAGCACACCTATAATCCATTGATTTAACCAGATCATACATATTGCCTCCTATCCCACACTGTAGAAGTCTGTAATAGAGCCTTCATGCCAAATAGAGTCCAAAGCTTTCTTCAAATCCATAAAACAAGAGAATATTTTACCATGCTGTGTTTGGTGGACATGTTCGTTAAGTGTGAAGGGTATATACATGGTCGGTGGTCCGGTGTTTTGGGAGGAAGAGAATTCGATTTTTACTCAAGATGGAGTGTACGTGAAGGACATGTAGTGTTCTTTTATTTAGAATACTACAGAATAATGTACAGCTGCTGACACAGATGCCCCGGTAGTTACTAGGGTCTGACTTGTCTCCACTCTTATGAACGGGGAAATGAGCCCTTTGCTCCAGATGTCAGGAAAACATCCCGACTGTAATACGATGTAATACACTAGATCCAAGAGCTGAGGAGGATGTGAATCTTCCTAAAGAGTCCCCTCTGAACCGACCGTTAACTATGTACAGGCCGAAGGCCACTTTTATTTATTTCAGAGTCCAGGTTGTTCCGGTGGGTGTTGGTTGGTGTGGTGAATAAGGGAGTCTGACCAAACACATGGTTGTTGCCCTGTGGGTCGATGACGTCAGGTTCAATTCCTGTTCGTCCATTTAGATCTCCAGTTAGAAGCACGTTTCCCTGGGCCTGGAATTAGATTTCTGAATGAAGAGTTTCAAAAATGTCTTCCTCATTCATTTCATGGAGGCATGTACTGCTTTCACTAATATTACCACTGTACTGACTGCTACTATTGTTATTTTTACACGACTAATTAACAATATATTTCCATGTTCTGTTATAAATAATAATAATAATTTAAGTATAAATATGTCTCATGTAGATCAGAGTCGTCCTCAGGAAGTACCTCCACCTGCTGGAGAACATCAGCTTCCTGCCTCCACCTGATGTCTACAGACTGATCCACACCGAGGCCATGGTAACTCTCTGACCTCCTCTCTGTCTGTGTATCCAGATGTTGAACCAGTCTCTCCTGACCTCCCCTCTGTCTGTGTCTCCAGATGTTGAACCAGTCTCTCCTGGTGAACCGTCGCAGCGCTGCTCGTCTGCTGCTGCTCCTCCAGGAGGAGAACCTGCAGCAGGAGTCTCTGCTCCGTCTGCAGTGGGAGGAGCACCTGAGCCTCTGGAGGAGGACCAGGGTCGGGAGGGTCGTAGACCGCTTCAGGTGAGGGGGGGTGCAATAGTGTAAAATACTCGTAGTGCAGTTTTTAGCAGCTGTATCAGCAATATTTGTACAAACTGGTTCAGCATCAGCAGTACTTGTGTTGTAGGAGTCTCTGCAGCAGAGATGAGGAGCAGCAGCTGGTCTCAGGTCAGCTAGTGTCAGGTCTGACCAAACAACGTGATGACGTCATCGATCACATCAGGTAACAACATCGCTCCGTAACAACGATCAGGTCGAGGAAAACATCCGGCTCAGATGTCCAATCAGTGTCTCTGTTTCAGCTCGCTGGTCCCGCCCTTCTGCTCCACTGCGCTGGTCTCTGATTGGTTCGACCGGCTGGCGGCCGTCAATCAACAGATCGGTAAACGTCCTCCCAAATACATGAAACCTAATATTTCAGTTTTAACGTTGTTTGAGCTCTTTTAATGACATCATCATTGTGTGTATGTGTATGTGTGTGTATCTTTGGTGTGTGTGTGTGTGTATGTGTGCGTCTTTTTGGTGCGTGTGTCTTTGGTGAACGTGTATGTGTGTGTGCGTGTGTGTGTATGTGTACATGTGTTTGTGTGTGTTCAGATGATCTTCACACTCACTTCCTCCTTCATCTTCGTCTCCATCATGAACAATCGTGGTCTGATCGACTGGCTGAAGTTGAGCTCTGTGAGGTGAAATCATTACGTTAATATTAATTTTCTTCCAAATATAAATCTGTTTCTAGTAAAAGGTGAAATTAAAAGATTATCAGATTTAGCAAGGATAACGGACATGACGAAGATCGAACATTGATCCTCATTATTGATTATTGAGCATTGATCAACAGAAGGAGCTCTCAGCTCTGCAGCTGTCCCAGGACGAGGTGAACGACGTCGTGGGCTCTCAGCTCCTCACTGTGATTGGACGAAGCCAGAGTGAAGAAGAGGAGCGATTAGCTGCTGTAGATGTCAGTCCGACAAACCTCACTGAGACATGTCTGAGTGACAATACATGTGACCTGATCCACCTGTCTTTCTCTCTCTGTCCACCTGTCTGTCTGCAGCGGTGCTGTGACTCTGAGGCCCGTTGTGCTCTCGGTCTCACCAGGTGTGTGTTTGTTGTGATGCGAGGAGCAGCGTTACTATGGGAGACGCACAGCCACAGGTTAGAGAGGAGACGAGAAGAACTAGAACAACACCTGGACGACCTCAGACAGTCTCAGCAGAAACACACACAGGTGAGTCTCACCTCTACAACACACACAGGTGAGTCTCTCCCATGATGCATTGCTGTTGTTCATCAGAGCATGAAAGTGCGTCTGGACCACCTGCTGTGTGGACTCCGTCAGGGGAGCAGTGAGGAGGCTCTGAAGACGTCTCTGGACGAAACCGTCCACTACCTGCAGGATGTCAAACACAGGTATTGTAGGATACATGCTAATGCTAACGCTAATGTAGATTCAGTCAGCATTGAGCCACAACAGCGATCAATATATATGTGTGTGTGTGTGTGTGTGTGTGTGTTCAGCTGCACACAGTGTGTCTCTGATCAGTCGGAGGTGTTGGATCATCTCCCATTACTCCTCCTGGAGGAGCTCCTCTCCTACAGCAGCAGCCTCACCTCCTTCTACCACCTGGACCACACCTACAGACCGGTAAGTCGTAGTTTACAGGTGTAACAGGTGATACCAGGTCATGTGACTCCTCAGCTGGTAGTTTACAGGTGTAACAGGTGATACCAGGTCATGTGACTCCTCAGCTGGTGGTTTACAGGTTTAATAGGTGAGACCAGGTCATGTGACTCCTCAGCTGGTAGTTTAAAGGTGTAACAGGTGAGTCACAAACTGTTCTTCCTCCTCAGAGTCCAGAAGAACTGGAGAACCTCCTCCCATCATCCACCAAACCGGGTCAGTCTGTCTTCAGGTCCAGGATTCACTTATGAACTGGTGTTGAACTGGTTCGGTCCAGTCTGAACTCGTTTGTTTGGTTGTTTGTGTAGAACACAGTGAGGAAGCTGAACTACAAAAACCAGCCAAGATGATGCAGGAGGAGGAGTCAGACCCTGCCCAGCCCTCTCCTGATTGGTTGACTGAGGTGAAGCTCTGACCAATGACAAACAACGACTCACTTGTGATGGCTCCAGCTGAACCGTGTGTGTGTGCAGGCGGATTCCTGTCTGCTGGATCTCAGCGACATCAGCAGTGATGTCACGTTCACATCATCCAGGGGTGTGACCTATAGTGGCCCTGCCTTCAGATGCCCTGCTCCCGACCTGCAGCTAGAAACACACCTGAGCCTGTTTCCTGTGGAGCTGCTCACACACACACTGAGCAGGTACACACACACACACACACTGAGCAGGTACACACACACACAGTGTAAACAGGATTGTGTGTGTGTGTGTGTGTGTTGTTCAGGACGAGGAGTTTGTTCTTCGATCATTTTGAGAAACATTTTCACGACGTCCTCAACTCAGCCGTTACCACGATGAAGGACAGGAAGGAGGTGGCAAAATCAGACCAAGAACTACAACTGAAGGAGCTGAACTACAAAAACATCCAGACACACGTATACCAACAACGCCTGGGTAACACACACACACACACACACACACACACACGCACACACACTTCTGTGTGACCTTCTTCCTGATCCCAAAATCTTTAAACTGCAGAATGAAAATAATGTGTGTGTGTGTGTGTGTGTGTGTGTGTGTGTGTGTGTGTGTGTGTGTGTGTGTGTGTGTGTGTGTGTGTGTGTGTGTGTGTGTGTGTGTGTGTGTGTGTGTGTGTGTGTGTGTGTGTGTTAGCTGAGCTGCAGCTCCACAGACAACAGGTGGACCTTCACTGTGAGGAGGTCTCTGAGGTGTTGACTTCCTGCCGGGTGGATCTACAGGAGGTGCAGACCTCCATCAGCAGGAGGAACCAGGAGTTCAGCGTCTGTCTGTCTGTTATGGAGGACGTTTTGACAGCTGACAGCAGCCGACGGTAAGAACTGATCTGAGGTCAGCTCACAGGCCTGTCTGTCTCTTTATTACCTGTCTGTCTGTCTGCAGGCTGAAGGCTCTGAGCTCCACCCTGCAGGACCGTCTGGATCAGCATATCAAAGACACCCAGCGCTGTCAGACCGCCTTCAGACAGACAGTCCACCACAGACTGGATCAGCTCAGAACCAGAACCACAAGGCTCCTCAACTCCTTCAGGTAACAACTGGAAGACCCTTTAACTTGTCTGTCTGCCTGTCCGTTTGCCTGTCTGTCATCTGTCTGACTGTCTGTCTGTTTCCTCCTCCTGCAGGTTGTTCAGTGAAGGAGGTGACGTTGCTCCCCAGGAGCTGAGGTTGTTCCAGAAGAGGCTGGTGGCCGAAACCAGACAGATCAGTGTGACGGAGGAGTCCATCTACTCTGAGCTGGAGGGGTCTGAGTCACAGAGTCTACAGCAGGTCTGACCTCTGTCTCTTATTTATATCTACAATCCACCAGATGTTTATATTTCACTTCCTCTTTGTGCTCCTCCTCCAGCTGAAGGAGGTGTCGGCTCCTCTAGAGGAGAAACTCTGCTTCCTGAAGTCTGAGGTGGACTTCATAGAGAAGATCCAGGAGATCATGAGCAGCACACAAGTTCACATCAAGGCTGAAGTACCTGTCTGTCTGACCGTCTGTCTGTCTGACTGTCTGTCTTTCTGTCTGTCTGACCGTCTGTCTGTCTCTCTTGTTTGAATCAGGCAAACAGCAGTAAACAGCAGCAGGTCGTCATCAGCAGCATGTTGGAGGATCTGAGGATGATGGAGTACACGCAGGTATACACAGGTACACACAGGTATACACACACAGGTACACACAGGTACTGTGGTTGTTGATTTTCTTTGAAGAGACTGGTCACAGATGAGGTTGGAGTCGAAGATCAACTTTTCAGAATTCTTTATTGGACATGAATCATGGGAGGAAAATTACAGCTTGCTAGGCTGTAGGATTTCTTCAACTAAACTAAAAAGTTACACGTTCTTTATACTTCTCAGTCTACACACAGGTGGGGGTTGAGACATACATCATTGTCTGGCTCCCCATCCATACATTGGATGTTAACTAATCTAAACCATATGTTTGAACCTAAAGGTAAAATAAAATAAATGAAGAACCCTGGCACCCCAGACCCAAGTCTCGATATTTTTCAGAGCTAACCCCTGGGTCAACCAAACACATCTGTTCAACGAGGGTGTGCCTGGTCACACAAAGCTCAACTTACAAAATTGAAAATACACTTATAAGTTGTGTTGAGAATGCACATATGCTGCTATAATACAACATGCAATGTTATCAATCCTAACATGTATATACAAGAGATATAAAATATCTCCACAGTACCCACAGGTACACACACAGGTACACATAGGTACAAATAGGTACGCACAGACAGGTACACACAAGAACAACCAGGTATACACAGAGGTATACACAGGTATACCCAAAGGTACCCACAGGTACACACACAGGTATACACAGGTACACAATACTACAGCTGTAGCACTTCTTATTAGGGTGGTGTTGTAGTACTGTTGTATTACTACCCCCGTCAGTACTGTAGTACTATAAAACCTTGTACTTCTGTGATGATGTAGAAAGAACAAGAGATCAGTAAGTCTCTGTTTATTGTCTGTCTGTCTTCCTGTCTGTCTGCAGGTGTCTCCTGATCAGGTGTGTTCTCTCCTGTCATCAGTCAATGAAGAACTCAGGAAGTGCTGCCAGTACCTGGACTTTTCATTGGTAGGGTACCTCCTGTTTACTTGGACTACCTTTAATCTACATGGACTACCCCCCGTTTACCTGGACTACCTTTAATCTACATGGACTACCTCTTGTTTACCTGGACTACCTTTAATCTACATGGACTACCTCTAGTTTACCTGGACTACCTTTAATCTACATGGACTACCTCTAGTTTACCTGGACTACCTTTAATCTACATGGACTACCTCTAGTTTACCTGGACTACCTTTAATCTATATGGACTACCTCTAGTTTACCTGGACTACCTTTAATCTACATGGACTACCTCTAGTTTACCTGGACTACCTTTAATCTATATGGACTACCTCTTGTTTACCTGGACTACCTTTAATCTACATGGACTACCTCTAGTTTACCTGGACTACCTTTAATCTACATGGACTACCTCTAGTTTACCTGGACTACCTTCAATCTACATGGACTACCTCTAGTTTACCTGGACTACCTTTAATCTACATGGACTACCTCCTGTTTACCTGGATTACCTTTAATCTACATGGATTAACTCCTTTTTACCTGCACTACCTTTAATCTACATGGACTATCTCCTGTATACCTGGACTACCTTGTCTCTTTGGACTACCTCCTGTTTACCTGGACCACCTTTTGACTATCTGGTCCACCTGCTGTCCTAGATCTAAGTCTACGATGTGTTCTACTTTACCCTCCATGTGGTTTACCATGTGTGTGTTATTTGTGTGTTTAGGGCACCACCCACTCAGTTCCTCCTAAATCCAGGAAGCAGGTCCGGTCTGCCCCACCTCCTGGTTTACTGCAGACAGGTGTGGACCTCCTGGATGACCCTGTTGTGGGCGTCATCAAGTCCCTGAACAGGTACATAACTAGTACTGCAGGGAGTACTGTCAGTTCTGTTTGTGGTACCTGATGTTTTCTTTCTGTCCAATCAGGTTCAGTCTGATCCAGGATGACAGAAGACCAGCTGCTGGTAAAATCTTCTAAACCTGTTGTTGTTGTTGTTGTTGTTTACATGTAAATACATCTCCAACCTGAGAACTTTGCAAAAGACTTCGTGTCCTGATTTCTGTAGGTCTGACCTGTCCGGTCCAACAGAAATGTACAGAGTCCTTCAGTACACCGAGGTACACACACATACACATACAGGAAAAAGTGGAAGCCAACGAAGTGAATGTTGAGGCATCAGCTCTCTACCTAAAAGTTCTTGTTGAAAGCAGCAAGACAATAAAGAGGCTTAATGTGTGTGTATGTGTGTGTGTGTCAGCATGAGTGAAGGCTGCAGGTCCATCAGGACTGAAAGAAGGTTCCAGATTTTTGGACCAGAACCAGAACAGAACCCACAGTGAGTCCCAGCTGCTGGTCTGATGTCGCAGCCAGGTGTTCACCTGTGTTGATCACAGGTGTTGATCACAGGTGTTGATCACCTGTATTGATCACCTGTGTTGATCACAGGTGTTGATCACAGGTGTTGATCACCTGTGTTGGTCACCTGTATGATCACCTGTGTTGGTCACCTGTATTGATCACAGGTGTGTGTGTCTGTGTTGCAGCTCCTTCAGCTCCACCCTGAACTCTGTGTTGTGGAGAACCAATGGCGTCATCCTGCAGGTTGCTGAGGTAACAGAGACTCACTGTTAGTGGAGCATGTGAGCGGTGATGTGGATCAATGTGGACTTTAACAGATCTGTCTGTCTGTCTGTCTACCTGTCTGTCTCTCTCTCTCTCTGTCTGTCTACCTGTCTGTCTCTCTCTCTCTCTGTCTGTCTACCTGTCTGTCTGTCTGTCTAACTGTCTGTCTGTCTACCTGTCTTTCTGTCAGGACTTCTACCAGCGTTGTGGTCTCAGCAAGTTCCTCCTGCTTCCCCACAGTTTGGACCAATGGGCTGAGAGCATGCAGCAAAGGCTGCTGGGATACCAGGAACAGATCAGGACGTTTCTGTGCACCAGCAGAGAGGGTACACACACACACACACACACACACACACACACACACACACACACACACACACACACACACAGATCTATGATGATCCTCATTGATGTAAAACCAGGTGTGAAGTCTGTGAAGGTCTTCAGACGTCCTCACAAAGTCCTCACAAAGATAGAAATACAACATGTCTCATCCTGCCTGTCTCTACCTATCTGTCTCATCCTGTCTGTCTCTACCTGTCTGACTTTACCTGTCTTTTTCAGAGTTGGCGACACAGCGGTCTCTGTCGGAGAGTCTGCTGCTTTCATTACCTGAAGTTTTGATTGGTAACCATGAGCAACGACAGGGGGCGGAGCTTATTGAGGAGATGGGCAGAGTTCGAGTGAAGCTGGAGGAGACGCTGGCAGCCAGCGAGGAGGACAAGGTGTCCACAACATTCACAACATGTCTGTCTTCACCTGTCTGTCTTCATCTGTCTGTACTTACCTGTCTCTTCTAACCTCTCTGTCCTCACCTGTCTGTCTTCGCCTGTCCTGACCTGTCTGTCCTCACCTGTCCTCACCTGTCTGTCCTAACCTGTCTGTCCTCCCCTGTCTGTATTCACCTGTCAGATAAGACAAGATGGATAAGATAGACTTTATTGTCCGGAAGGAAATTTGTCTTGGAAACATACATACAGTGTCTGCTGTTAAAACAATAAAAATAACATATTGCATACATACATTACATACACAGACTGTCGCCAGTACACACAGTACCTACAGTAGATGCAAAAGACCAGCCAACAAATTAATTTCACACTGCTCGTTGTACAACGCACCAGTAGTGTATTAAGACAATACAAATAAATATCCGTGTTACAGCTCTGTCTAGCTTGCCATTTAGGGCTTTGATGGACAAGGGGACAAAGGAGTTGTTAAAGCGGTTGAGCCAGCACTGGGCGACTCTGAAGTGTCTGCCTGAAGGAAGAAGCTGGTATTCAGAGTGGAGGACATGGGTAGGATCTGAAATAATCTTCTGGGCCTGTCTGATGATAGTTTCATCAAAGACGGCCTGGATTGTGGGATGCTTTCTGACTCCCTTGACTTTCATGGCTCTTTGTGTTAGCCGGGTGATCTGGGCTTTCAGCTGTACACTGAGGTTGCCAAACCAGGCTGAGATGCCAAACTGCAGGACGCTCTCAACTATGGCGTGGTAGAAGAGGAGCAACACTTTCTGGTTGACACCACTGGTAACCACTGGTGAGTGGTCTCCAATGTATTTGGGGTTGAATACCATCTCCTCTGTTTTCCTGATGTTGAGGATGAGGAAGTGTTTGTCCCTGCACCACTGGACAAAGTTCTGAATCTCATGTTTGTACACAGCTGTATCCGATGTGTCAGACACGAGACCCAGAATATCATCAGAAAACTTGATCATGTAATTGTTAGCAGTGCTGCATGTACATGGTAAAGGGTTCAGACAAGGTCCTGTTCACCCTGACCTGCTGGGTACGGTTGGTGAGGAATGAGTGGTACCACCTAATAGTGAAGGGGTTGACATTAATCAGCTGCAGTGTATTCAGGAGAACATGAGGCTGTAGGGTGTTAAAGGCTGAACTGAAATCTACACACAACAGTCTAGCATAGGCCCTCGGATTCTCGAGGTGTTTAGTCACTAGGTGCACTATACTGTTGGTTGCATCATCAGTGCCTCTCTGCTGTGTGTATGCAAACTGGTAGGGATCTAGCTGTGGGCCTACATCCAGCCGTAGTTTGCTCACCATGAGCGTCTCCATACACCCCATCACAACAGAGGTTAGAGCAATAGGTCGAAAATCATTATTCTCCTGTGGACAGGGTTTCTTAGCCAGTATGATGATTGCCTTTTTCCATTGTGTTGGTACAGTGTGAGAATCTAGGGACCTCTGGAAAATGGGGTACCAGGCAGGTGTCAATTCATCTGCACATGTTTTAAATAGAAAAGCAGAGATACCATCTGGACCTGTGGCCTTGTTGACATTGATTTGCTTAAGGACCTTGATGACGGATTTATGGTCAATCTCTAGCCTGTCAACATCATCAATAGCAATACCATCAAGCACCATGTCACATTCAGCAGAGAAGTCATCATTGTCAAACCGCTTGTAAAAAACATTCAGCTCATTTGCTTTAGCCAGTTCATCTCAACATATAAGGATGTTTTTGTGGGTTTCATGTTGGTGGCTGTTTTCATGGAGTTCATAGCCTGGAGGGTTTCCTCTATTGCCTCCCTATGGTGTTCCCGAGCTTCTTTCAGCCTGGCTCAACTCCTTTTGTACAGTTTTTAGTTGTAGGTGGTCGTTGGTCTTAAATGCCAGTTTTTTTCTGTTAATACAGTCCTTCACCTCCTTTTGTTGTTCGAATAATTTCTCCCATGATGAAAATCGGGGCGTTTGGGGTGCGCTGTAGTTGTTCGTGAACACAGTCTGCCACCTGTGCCCTCGAGGCATTGCCATTGGGAGGTACATAAACAGAGCAGATGAGGATATTACCAAACTCCCGAGGTAGGTAGAACGGCCTGAGACTCGCACATAACAGTTCCACATCAGGGTTACAGACTGTGTGCTGTCTGCACCACTTGTCATTTATGTACAAGCAGAGCCCACCCCCTTTGCTTTTCCCTGACAGCTCGCTTCTGTCAGAGCGAATGTGTGAGAACCCCTCTATACCAACACAGCAGTCAGGGATCTCGGGATGTAACCAAGTCTCTGTGAAAAGCATGATACAGGACTCACGGTACTCAAAGCATCCCCTTGTCAGGAGTCGGAGTTCGTCCATCTTATTCCTCAGCGACCTTACGTTACTCAGAATCATAGATGGCAGGGGCGGTCGATTGCCTCTTCTCCGTAGCCGTTGTCGTACGCCTCCTCTCCGGCCTCTTTTCCGCAATCGCTGCTGACGTGGAGCTCTAATGTCTTCCGGCACATTGTTGAGGAGCGATCCGAAAGGATCTGCTGTGAGCTTATCTCCATAGTGGCGTTGAGACAAGAGAGCTTCCCTCGTGTAAGATAGCTCCTGGTTGCTACTTGCCCAAGCAGGTACTGCCTTGCAGGTGGTGAAAGGTTCGGACAGGAGCAGTAACGCCACCAGAAAAAATCCCAAAACACATGCCATCATATAGTCCTTTGTCTTGATCATACGAATTGAACATAGGGAAAACCGATCGTTCACAAAAAGCAAAACAAACAAAGCAGCACAGGTACGCATATCCGTGTCGCCTGCAGAGCAGCGCCAGTGTGACACACCGGTGTACTTATCTGTCTGTCTTTACCTGTTCTCACCTGTCTGTCTTTACCTGTCTGTCCTCACCTGTCTGTCCTCCTCTGTCTGTATTCACCTGTCTTTACCTGTTCTCACCGGTCTGTGCTCACCTGTCTGTCTTCACCTGTTCTCACCTGTGTGTCCTCACCTCTCTCTCCTTACCTGTCTGTCTTCATCTGTCCTCACCTGTCTGTCCTCGCCTGTTCTCACCTGTCCTTCACCTGTATCCTCACTTTTCTGTCTTCACCTGTTCTCACCTGTCTGTCCTAACCTGTTCTAACCTGTCTATCCTCACCTCTCTGTCCACACCTGTCTGTCTTCACCTGTCTGTTCTCACCTGTCTGTCCTAACCTGTATATTCTCACCTGTCTGTTCTCACCTGTCTGTCCTAACCTGTATATTCTCACCTGTCTGTCCTCACCTGTCTGTCCTAACCTGTCTATTCTCACCTGTCTGTTCCAACCTGTCTGTCCTCACCTGTCTGTCTTCACCTGTCCTCAGCGTGTGAACATCCATCAGCTCCGAGTGTCTCTCAGAGACGACGATCTTCAGACTGTGAACATCAGAGAGGAGCTCAGACAGCAGCAGCTGCAGAGCTCCATTTGCTCTTTACACCTGGAACTACAGGTAGGAGGGGGAGGAGTCAGTGGGACACCTGTTAACACCAGTACCTGTCACACCTGTCTGTTTTCTGTGTTTGTGTGTTCAGGTGTGTGTGAGAGTCAGAGGGGAAGAGTTTGTGACATCACTGTCCCGTCTGACAGAGCAGCTGTTCTCTCAGCTGGATGAGCTGCTCACACCTGAAGGTGACTCACCTTTGACCCGCCTCTTTTTACACCTATGTACCTGTGACCTTCGGGTCATTAAGCTCCCTGTTTGTTTCCATAGAAACAGAGGCAGAGCAGCACTCTGACGTCAACACCGTCACCACAGAGATGGAGGCTGAAACAGGAAACAGCAGGTAACACCTGACCTGTTACTGTGAGATCATGAATACACATATATTTATTAGTGCTGGGTAACGATTACAATTGTTAATCGCGATTAATCTCATTGTCATGCACAACATTCAATCATGAATTCAAAAGTAGTGTATTGCGTACTTTTATTTTAAAAGTACTGCTATATGAACAAAAGTGCAATAACATTTGTTTTGCACACAAATCAGGTTATTTTTAACAGCAGTATTCCCTTTACACAGTAGCAGTTAAAATACAGTTATAATGATTCTGACCATAGATATTCAGCCGGTGTTCACAACTTTATCTTCATGTGAATTCATGTCAATTTGAAATATACACCTTGAAAACTGCAAACCTAGCTACGTCATGTTTTTATGTTTGTTAAAGTCTCAGTCGTGATAACTAAATGATATGGTTATTATACATATTACAAACAAAAACACTAAAAACTCAAAAAAAAAATATTTAAATGAATCATTTCTTTTTTGCTTTTTTTGGTATTTTGGTCAGACACATATGCAACGCTGATAATATGTGTGGTATTTGTTATAAATATACATAGAGGGTGATAATAAGCTGTACTTGGAGGGACTGAGGACCCAGGGGAATGTAGGTGAAGGAAACAGGAAGAGACAGAAGAGACACCACACAAATAGCTGTTCACCGCTCGCTGCCCGGTTCTTGTGTTAAAATGTCCGCTTAATAATAATTTTTAAAAAACTGCGTTAACGCGCGATAAAATAATTGTCGGCGTTAATGAATGCGTTAACGCGTTATTATCGCATTAACTTTCCCAGCCCGAATATATATACACCAGTTGTGGCCGTCAGGGCCTTCAAGGCCTTCTCTGCTGGCCTAGACAGATTCACAAGTTATAGCTATTTTATAATTTAATAATTTTTCATAAATACACTACATGTATTATAATATTTTTCCCATTATCTTATTTTCTCATTGCACAGCTACTGTCTTCCTCAGTTGCTCTGCTTCCAGTGCAGCTTGTTTTAAGTAGAGCTTTTATCCAATCAGATTTCACCTCTGTGTCTCTAGGTAAGAAGAGAGGCAGAGGCCTGCAGACTCTCAAGTGAATCCCTTTGCAGTTTAAGTAAATAGGGACGATATTGTTGATTGTCATAGTGTTCAACCAATCAGATCTTTAGTTTGACATGTTGGGCGTATTCTTTGATTTTATATGTGATAGGAACCATTGTTACGTCCAATGTTGCTCTGGGGACATATTTAGCCGGTGCCAGTGTTGGCAACTTGCTCGCTAAATCTGGCGACTTTCCAAACCTTCATGGCGACTTTTTTTGTCAAAAGCTACTTGCGACAAATCTAGCGACTTGTTCTGGTGTTTTGACTCTGATGTTAAAGCACGTACGTTCTGCACTGAACGAGCAGCGGGTGCTGCCGTGAGCCGCCCCAAAGCACTCACAGGCGGTCACTCTCACAGAAGCCTCGCGCAGCAGTCTCAGCTGCAGTCAGAGAAGAGAGGAGACGCACTCTATCTATAGGTGTTGGCTTCATTTTTAGACGAAAACAAATAATAACCGTAGCTGTGTTTCAGCTGCAGGACAGCAGTGAAGGCCCAGGTATAAAATGCACGGCCCGCCACTGATACACATATTTATATCACAGAACACTTTACAGCCAATGACGTCATCACAAATCTTCACAATAAGAGCTCTCCATCACCTGTGTGTGTGTGTGTGTGTGTCAGGACCTGGTCTGGTATCCCGTACCTGTCCCCCACCAACGATGACCCATCAGACAGTTTTACTACGCCAACAACAGCATCCATCACCACAACCAGGTGCACCCTGGGACATCAGGCTGTCATTGAGCAGAGAGACGCTGCTGTGAAGGTACACACGCACAGACACACAGAGGACTGAACATAATGTTACGTTAACATGATGTGATTAATGAGTGTGTGTGTGTTTGTCTCAGAGGTTCGAGCAGCTGTTCAGGTCGGAGTCGTCACGTTCAGACGACGACCAACGAGGAAGACTGCGTGAACTACAGAACTGGAACACACACTGGAGGCAGCAGATACACACTCTGAAACACGCACACACATACACAGGCTGAAGTGTGATGCCAGCAGCTGATTGGCTCTTTGCTGTGTAGTCATCACCTGTGTTGATGTCTGTTAATAAACCACAGAAGAAGAAAAAGAACAGTCTCGACTTGTTTTAGTTGTTGCTCCAGGTGACGATCTGGAGTCATCACCTGAACACCTGAGCACCTGAACACCTACATAAAACATTATATTGACAGGATGTTGATTTAAAGTGAAACTGTCACTAGCAATAAGCTAACTACACATCTACGTTGAAAATAATCTCAAATAAACAAAATAAAATAAAATGTAGTTCAATTTCTAACATTTCAGTTTAGATTAAACCAGGGGTCGGCAACCTTTTCTATCCAAAGAGCCATTTTGCCCTATTTTCCACCAAATAAAATTAGTCTGGAGCTGCAAAAGCTATTTGATATCACAGCTTATAAAGATGTATATATAGTTACATTATATATACAAAAACTATAGTTTGTTGTATTAAAATATAGAAGAAGAATAAAGACAATTCTTGACATTTCTTTGCAATTTTACCTGATATAACAATATCAGCAGCTGAGGAATCGTTCTTTGTCGCTCATCTCCAGCGTGACACTTTTCAGCAAATGCTGTGTGCTTCTGGGAGCATACAGGTAAGTCAGCATCGTTGGCAGTGAAAGCAAATAAAGATGTCCACGCAGAGTTAAACTCTATTTTCCTCCGTGACTTTTCTTTTTAACCATTAAAACCATAAAAAAGCGCTTGACAGGGGTAGAGGATTTAACTGCCTGTGGGAAAAATTAACATAAGATTCTGTTCATTCTTGCTTCTAAATTATATTCTCTCTGAACACGTTTCTCTTTTTGGAGAGCGTCATGTGAGATAACTTCTTCGATCAGCGCAATTCTCCTGCTCTTTCTATTTCCTCGTCTCAGCCCCTGTGTCACGTGTGTGTAAACCTCGCTCGAATCAGGAGACTTATCAGAATACCCATATTTGATTGGCTGAGCTGCATCACGTGATGTGATTTGCAATGCATTGGTCGGTGTGTTTCCTGCACCGCCGAATAAGTGTCGTAACGGCTGAATAAGACGCGCCAGTTCAAGTTTAAACTCGGTGTCCAATACGTATAATTCCGAATTATCTATCGGTTTTTGGTTCCTGAGTCCGGATCCGGTGCGCCAGTTGGGGACCTCAGGTAGCCGCAACACACATAAAGAGCTGCATGCGGCTCCGGAGCTGCAGGTTGCCGACCCCTGGATTAAACAAACGTATTTAACATGTTAGCGTTTTAAAGCTAGCTGTTGATCCCTGTTTCCAGTCTTTATGCTAAGCTAAGCTAACCATGGACATTATTTTCCCTCTAAACACCTGAGAGAAGATTTATCTAAATACAAACAAACATAAGAGTTCATTATTTAAAAATAACAAGATGGAGCTGTTTTATATTTAATGACGCTGCAAATACAAACAAACCGACCAATCAGCAGCCAGAAGTCTTTGTGATGTCATCAAAGGTATATAACTTTACTTTAAAAATAAAGGGCTTCTTAGGAGACCTGCTATGAAAAACAGGTCCTACACGAGCATCTGAGGTCGAAAGGGAGTCTGGGGGTCTGGAGGAGGTGTGAGGGTCTAGAGGAGGTTCAAATATATATATATATATAGATATATATATCTATATATATATATACTTTTTTGGATATATGTATTTACTTACATTGTACATATTGTTAAATGTTTATACCTACGTTGGTTTTGTTTTCTTGTTTATTGAGAATTTGTGGATGTACATCGAGAGCGAAGTGGAAACCGGAGTCAAATTTCATGTATGTGTATAAAGCTGATTCTGATGGTCTGGAGGAGGTCCAAAAGAGATCCGGTGGTCTGGAGGCGGTCCGAGGGTCTGGAGGAGGTTCAAAGGAGATCTGGTGGTCTGGAGGAGGTCCGGGGTCTGGAGGAGGTTCAAAGGAGATCTGGTGGTCTGGAGGAGGTCCGGGGGTCTGGAGGAGGTTCAAAGGAGATCTGGTGGTCTGGAGGAGGTCCGGGGTCTGGAGGCGGTTCAAAGGAGATCTGGTGGTCTGGAGGAGGTCCGGGGTCTGGAGGCGGTTCAAAGGAGATCTGGTGGTCTGGAGGCGGTCCGGGGGTCTGGAGGAGGTTCAAAGGAGATCTGGTGGTCTGGAGGAGTTCAGGACTCTGAGTCAAGGTTGGAGATCTTGTCGATGGACTGCAGCAGTTGAGAGACCAGACAGAGAGTTTCTGCTTCGCCCAGCAGTTGACTGAAGACAGACATGTTACAGTGTTAGCATGTTGCTGTTGAACCTGTCGTCACAGGACTCGGTAGAAATGAGGAACGTCCAACATGTCCTCAACCTGATGGTCTACAAATCAACACACACACCGGATGGAGGAGTGGGCCGTCTTGTTCAGGTACTCAGACGCAACCTGAGCATTGTGTCTAATCGTCATGACGATTTCCGACTCTGCCGCCTACGTTCTCCGACTGTAGAGTGTCGACCTCCATCTGAGACACAACACACATATACAGTACATATATGCGAAATATGTGCGACCACCGACCAGCCCCGACCGTTGCCCGGCGCAACCGGCCGCGGGCGGACCGGCCGCGGTTGTGGAGCTCCGTTTCCCTACGAACGTGTTCGTTGATCTGTAGATCCACTCGGGTTTCTCCAAAAGTTCTCAAAAGCACCGTAGTGTCCTACCGTGCTATGGCGTCCTCAGGTTAGCGTAGCATAGCTCCAAACACCAAGATGCTCAGTTAAAATGAAACACATTCCCAGCCATAAAATGTGCAACGCTGTCAGCCAGACAGCTGTGCAATGATAAAATAAGCTAATGGGAAAACAAATTATAATACATGTAGTGTATTTATGAAAAATGATAAAATTATAATACAGCTATAACTTTGTAATTCTGTTTAGGCCAGCAGAGAAGGCTTAGCTGGCCCTGACCCACCACTGCCTTCCACTTCACAGCGTCTCTCCTGGCAACACCTAGTCTCTACAGTCACATCGTGCCCCAGATCCACACTGATGACCGAGGCACACACTGCAAAAAGTGTCTGTTAACCAGCCTCAAAACATTATTTCCCTAAAGCTGTTATTGTTATTGTGCATTCAATACTAAAAAATCTTCACTCCATCTGACAGTGTCTCATATGTGTTGTGTTTCATCTTGTTCCAGGCCGCTCTTCATTAAAGTCAGGCTATTTGACGTCAGTACTGTATTTTCCATCATAAGTTCATGAAGGAGACCCTTGAATCAACTGAAATCTTGGCAGTGGGAAGCCTTATTTTCCTTAGCTTAAACACATTAAAACCAATAAACAAGTGAAGTGTGTCAGTGGCACATTTTTCTATTTCTATGTTTCTTCAACCGAGTAGTAACAGTTCCCTGCTACAACTTGTTGACCTGACCCAGTTCTATTTTAGCCCGTCATTAGGTGTCTGTAAGTATGGGTCAGCATGCCGTCTTGCTCTGGGAGAGTTTTTAGAAATCAAGTCAAGTCTAACCAGGCCAATCGATCACTGTTCCGAAAACGGAACTCTGTAGTAAGAAATGCATGTAACCAATAGTAAACTGTCTTGTTTTGAATAAAAGCCAACTTTGTAAGTAAGAATCTTGGATTCACTGTGACGCTGCAACATGTCATCTATGTGTACAGTTTATATGCAGATGTGTGTGTCTCAAATCTTTGTGTTTGTGACATTTGAGTTCTGCAAATTCTGTCGAGAAAACTGAGCCGAAGCATTAGTGAACTATTGTAACGCTTAATCTACTGTACAACAGGTCTGCTTCTCCATCTGTTCAGCATATACTACGCAATATACTACGCATATAGTCACACTGGCTCGCTCCATCACTTCCAGTCCAGCTAGGAGCGAGTCCAGTCTTCCCCCAGTTAGATCAACCTGGCTTTATTAGCAACACAATGCTACTATCTAGTGGTTCAACATCTGCACCAAAGGTTTACGTTCTCACCAAAGGTCGTCTTTGTGCCTTGCTTACAGTTTATTGTGATACAAATTGAAAAAACCCCAAATAACTCACATAGATTTCAGTTTGATTGAATTCACTTAAATTCTCTCTTCAAGGAAAATACTGTGACAGTTATTCAGTCTAGAATATAGCGTAGAAAATGAATTCCAGAATCTCTCTTTCATCACCACCGGTTGAAAGTGGGTTGCACATTTGGATCAGTGAACAGAAGCAGAGACGTCGTGCTGCGGTCTCGTTTATTGCATTAGCCGTATGGTTCCCGCTGTGTGGTCTGCGTCTCTACTGCTTCCTCGTGGCCTTCGAGGACTTCTACTGCTCCGACTCGATCAGCCTACTGCTGCAGCGCTTAATCTTCTCGTGGGATGGAGAGCACTCTTCTTCGTCGCTGAGCTGGGGAGTGTCTGTGAGACGGAGACACTCAGTCAAGACATCTGAACAAAATGACAGATGGCCTTAGAAATTGAAGCGTTGAATGCCTTTCCTGATATATATATATATATATATATATATATTATATACTGTTTTATATGTATAGCAAACGAAAGTTACGAACGTAACTACGGTTCTATGAATCCTGGATGACCGCCAGAGGCAGTGCTTAACACTGAATGTATTCCGTCTCGCGCATGCGCAGGTCGAATATTTATATCAACAAAGTCACGTGTGACCTCGGATGACCACCGTCATCTATAAGTTCCGGTGTCATCCTGAGCTCAGTCCTATGGAATCTTCTCGCGAGTTCACGGGATTCCGAGTGACCAAGAACTCTGGCGGTCATCCAGGATTCATAGAACCGTAGTTACGTTCGTAACTTTCGTTCTATTTCATCCTTACTGACCGCCAGAGGCAGTGCTTAACACTGGATGACTTATACCAAAAGAGTCACGAGGAAGCACAGTAACTACCCCTTATAGCTCCGGCAGAGAAAATTGGCCAAGAACCCTCCCCAGTGGGTGAGGGTTGGCAACGTTAACTCTGTAGTGTTTGGTGAATGTGCTCGGTGATGCCCATGAGGCCGCCGCACATGTATCCCCCACAGGTACACCACTCAGGCTTGCCCTCGGTGTGGAGACACTCTTGGTAGTGACCCTTCACCCCGGATGGCCGAGCGCAGCCGCTCGCCTTGTATGTATCGGCAATGGCCTCCACTATCCAGTGGGACAGGTGCCGTTTTTCCTTTTTTTTCTTAAAGAGGAGCACAGCCCTTCTTAGGCTCACCATAACTGACTATGCAGGCGGTGGCTTCCATATAAGCTCTGAGGGCCCACACTGGGCACAGCAGCCTTGACCTCTCCTCTCCCGATGGGGGAGGGGGGGGTCAACTTTGCCAGCTGGATAGGCCGGTTTATATGTGAACGTATCCACCCCCTTGGGAGAAACACTGCCTTAGGCCAGAAAGTGACACCCAAGCCATCTGAGTTCCACCTCAGACATGATTCTTCCACTGATAGGGCATGCAGCTCGCCCCCACATTGAGCTGAATTGACAGCAAGGAGAAAACCGTCTTGCTGATAGCCATCTAGGCTCCGCCTGTGCCAGGGGTTCAAAAGGACAAGCATAAGCTGTCCAGTACCAAGGGTAGGTCCCATGCAGGGGAGACCGGCCCTTATCCAGGAGAGACTGTAGAAACTCAGTACAGCAGGCACGGGGCGCTGTACTGGGACCTTGTTCTGAGCCGCACACTAGTCGGAGAACAGCTTCCACCTGTTTCTTGTACTGCAGGCAGGTAGACCGCGCACTGGCATTCAGAATAGTCCGTCAGACTGGTTCTATGCAGCCACTCAGCATCCGGTCGGGCCCTCCCGTGACCCCTAATTGAAGGCGGCAGGGATTGGAACGCCAAATCCGACCCTCTAGTTGTGACAGGAGATCCCTCCTGTCGGGGAAGAACTCTGACAAGCTTATAGCAAAAGCAGAGGGACTGGTGGAAAGGCATAAAGAAGATCCTCTGGCCACGTGTGAGCCAGGGCATCTTGACCCAGAGGGCTGGTCCTCTCCGTCAGGGAGACCCAGTGGGGGCAGTGGGTCGACACGTCTGGATGCAGCCGCCACTCTCCCGGTGGAGGCTTGTAACGGAACAGGAAAACCACAACCTTGTTCCATTCTCCTGGTGGGTACATTGCCCACAGGCTGGTCAGGCGAGGGGCCTCCCAAGTCAGAAGGCCACGGTGATCCCCGTAGCAACTTCTGCAGATCTGGTGCCCCATCGATAGTTCATGGGAAATCACAGCAGAGGTGCTGTCCACCGGACAAGCACATGCTTTCCCTTCAACATGGAAGAAAGTGCTCGAGCGCTAGCTCTAGAACCTGGACCTGCGGTCTGTCAGCAGACAACTGCCCCCAGGCTATCCCGTTCTGTCACCCTGCACCCGCCTTGAGAGGCAGGTAACTGTTGTGACAATCTCCTGGTGGAATGGAACCGAGCCCCTGGGGCTCGGTTCCTGGGACACTGTTCGCCAGATATGCACTCCCTCCATGGGGATAGTGAATAGATGAATAGACACTGTTTCGATAATATTATTGCCCTGTATCTGTGCCACTTGGCATCCAAGTGAAGGCTGTTCAGCCATCCGCACTGGGGCGACAGACAGGCCCTCATAGGGCCACCCTAATGAAGGTTATGCTCTGAGAAGGGCTCAGGTAGCTCCTCTCCATGTTCACCTTGAGGCCTACCGGGCCACGTGAGAGAAGGCGAGCAGTGTCCTGTGGCGCCTGAAGCCGGGACCGCGCCTAGGTCAGCCAGTCGTCTAAGTACGGCAGTATGTTCACGCCCTGCGATTGCAGGGGGAAAGGACAGCAGTAACACACTGTGGACACCCATGGGGAGATGGGAGAGTCCGAATGGAAGCACCCAGGACTGAAAGTTGTGGTGATGCACCATGGGAACAGGCGTCGATAGACGTGAACCACTCTCCCTTGGAAATCCGCTGATGGGAGAAAGAACCCTGACAGCCGGCCTGGAGACATCTCCTGGCACCCCTGCCGGGGGGGACGGGGACGTAAGTAGGGTTGTATAGGTAGCGGTCCGGCCTCTCAGCAGGACGCCGAGGCCTGTTGCGCTACTAGGGTAAGCTGGAGGCTGAGAAACGGCCTTGTGGGCCAAAAGTGGGACCCCTAGGTCTGGGGGTGCAGGCATGTCCCTGCAAAGACCAGAGAACTGCTGCCAGGTCTGGCTAGCTCTAACAGTCCGCTGAAGCGCCTGTACAGCAGCTGACTCGAACAGCTCACCAGGCTCCACTGGGACAGTATGGAGGGTCCTCCTACATGTCTCAGATAGGGGTGACTGCGCCAGCCAAACCTGGCGGCGAGTCTGAACCAGGGTGGACCTCATACATCCACGTTCCCTCGATATGAGCGCAAACGCCTGCAATGAAGCATCACTGAGCAGAAGCGTCGAAGTAGCCCGCTGCAGAGAATCTGCGAGGGAAAGCATGAGGTGGGAGAGGGAGTTGTCGATACGGTGCACAGCGCTGCTGTGTCCTAAGCCCTGGATAGCAGGTCATCTTTGACCCGACATTGGGTCGAGGGCACCTGGCATCGGGCCTCAGAGTCTCCTCAGGGGAAACTGATGGACGCCATAGTCGTCTAACTGGCTGGCATACGTGCAAGGCCAGATTTGCCACCTCCTGCATGGTCTGATGTAAGGCGGGAGAGAGCCCTGGTGTCTCCACCATGCACGCAACTCCCTCAGATATTCCTCGGAGGGAGGAACAGAAAAGGTGGTGAGGGCGGGAAGGTGCCTGAAGAAGGCACTCACAGGTGGATGTTCCAGCTGCTGTGTATGCCCGGCGTGCAAGCGCCATACAAATGACCAGGGTAGGTTGGTCTGGATTCAGCTGCCCTGACAGGGGGAGGTAGCCCTCCCGCATCAGGTGTTCCACTTCGGCCAGCCTAGCAGACCTTACTGCTCAAGGCGTGATGCCGCAGGTCCTGCCTGGGTTCTCCCTGCTAGGGCAAGAGGTCAGGGCCGTCCTCCGGCTGAAGAGGAGCTATACAGGTCCTACAGCCGGGAGAGTTTAACATGGCCGCGATTCTGGTGGAACCCTTGTCCCACTAGTTTATGCGGAATTCCAAATCAGTCCGAGCGGGAGCGCTCTGCTGAATGTTAAGAGAACAGGCAGGGGGCAGTCAGTGGCGAGTGATCCTTCGGACACTCTTCCCTTAGCCAGCCGCTGCGGATATTGGTGACCCACCAGTTAGCCTGAGCGAGAGCACTCTGCAACTGTGGAAACAGGTCAGGCAAAGTCCTTATAGTGAGAGGGGCGAGGGCACTCTCTAAGCCCACTCTCTTCACTAAGATAGTTGCTGCAGATATTAGTGTCCCCCCAGTTAGCTTGAGCGAGAGCACTCTGTTACCGTAAAAATGGACAAAACAGAACACAGTCCGTACAGTGAGAGGGGAGCGAGGCCACTCTTCACTAAGATAGTTGCTGCCGATATTGGTGTCCCACCAGTTAGCTTGAGCGAGAGCACTCTGCCACTGTGGAAACAGGTCAGGCAAAGTCCTTATAGTGAGAGGGGCGAGGACACTCTTCACTAAACTAATTGCTGCAGATATTGGTGTCCCACCAGTTAGCTTGAGCGAGAGCACTCTGCCACTGTGGAAACAGGCCAGGCAAGTCCTTATAGTGAGAGGGGAGCGAGGACACTCTTCACTAAGCTAGTTGCTGCAGATATTGGTGTCCCACCAGTTAGCTTGAGCGAGAGCACTCTGCTACTGTGAAAAACTGACAAAAAGAACACAGTCCTTACAGTGAGAGGGGAGCGAGGACACTCTTCCCTAAGACAGCTGCTGCAGATATTGGTGTCCCACCAGTTAGCTTGAGCGAGAGCACTCTGCCACTGTGGAACAGGTCAGGAAAACAGTCCTCATAGTGAGAGGGGAGCGAGGACACTCTTCACTCGGATAGTTGCTGCAGATATTGGTGCCCCACCAGTTAGCTTGAGCGAGAGCACTCTGCTACTGTGAAAACGGACAAAAAAAAAACCACAGTCCTTACAGTGCGAGGACACTCTCCACTTGGACAGGTGCTGTAACTCTTGGTGTGCTACCAGTTAGCCTGAGCGAGGGCACTCTGCTAACTGATATCCGCTACCGATATGTCCATAATGTTTACAACAATCAATGGACACACCGAGTATTAGCTTAGTCTAGTTAGCCGGAGCGAACTCGACAGCCGTAATGCGTAAAAACCATCAATGGGCACAACCTCAATGTTGATTTAGTATAACTAGCATTCACCGAGTTAGCCTGAGCGAGCACATTCCGCTAACTGTGATCGTTGTAATGCTACAAAGTTGATGGCCACAGCCCCAGTACCAGCTTTGTTTAGCTAGTTTCCCACTGAGTTAACCTGAGCGAGGACGCTCTGTTAACTGTGACAGCTCTGTTAACTGTGACAGCCGTAAGGATACAAAGTTGATGGACGCAGTCCCAGTATCAGCTTTTGTTTAGCTAGTTTCCCACTGAGTTAACCTGAGCGAGGACGCTCTGTTAACTGTGACAGCTGTAAGGATACAAAGTTGATGGCTACAGCCCCAGTATCAGCTTTGTTTAGCTAGTTTTCCACTGAGTTAACCTGAGCGGGGACGCTCTGTTAACTGTGACAGCCGTAAGGATACAAAGTTGATGGCTACAGCCCCAGTATCAGCTTTGTTTAGCTAGTTTTCCACTGAGTTAACCTGAGCGAGGACGCTCTGTTAACTGTGACAGCTGTAAGGATACAAAGTTGATGGCTACAGCCCCAGTATCAGCTTTGTTTAGCTAGTTTTCCACTGAGTTAACCTGAGCGAGGACGCTCTGTTAACTGTGACAGCCGTAAGGATACAAAGTTGATGGACGCAGTCCCAGTATCAGCTTTTGTTTAGCTAGTTTTCCACTGAGTTAACCTGAGCGAGGACGCTCTGTTAACTGTGACAGCTGTAAGGATACAAAGTTGATGGCTACAGCCCCAGTATCAGCTTTGTTTAGCTAGTTTTCCACTGAGTTAACCTGAGCGAGGACGCTCTGTTAACTGTGACAGCCGTAAGGATACAAAGTTGATGGACGCAGTCCCAGTATCAGCTTTGTTTAGCTAGTCTCCCACTGAGTTAACCTGAGCGAGGACGCTCTGTTAACTGTGACAGCTCTGTTAACTGTGACAGCCGTAAGGATACAAAGTTGATGGACGCAGTCCCAGTATCAGCTTTTGTTTAGCTAGTTTTCCACTGAGTTAACCTGAGCGAGGACGCTCTGTTAACTGTGACAGCTGTAAGGATACAAAGTTGATGGCTACAGCCCCAGTATCAGCTTTGTTTAGCTAGTTTTCCACTGAGTTAACCTGAGCGAGGACGCTCTGTTAACTGTGACAGCCGTAAGGTTTACAAAGTTGATGGACGCAGTCCCAGCTAGCATCCAAGTTGGCCTGAGTGAAGACACTGCTAACTGCGAATTACGTCAGATGTAAAGATTAAATCTCCATGTACACAACGCCAATGCGGACTAGTGTCTCACAAAGTTTGCCTGAGCAGGAACACTCTGCTAACTGTGATAGCCGTAACACTGTGAAGGGCGGGCCGACAGCGTAATTCTACGCTCTCGTTAGCGCGCCACTCGATTACTAGAGCGGAAGCGCTCTGCCAACCGTGGAACAAACAACTGTTATAGAAAACAACGTTAATCGATCTTACCGATTGCTGTCATCACGACTTAGCTGACCCTTATCAGACTGGTGACGACCGATGATAGGGGCGTCCACCAGTCCGGGGCTCGATGTCCGAACGGCGAACACACCGTTCCCTCCGAAGAGGGACAGCTCGTCGCAGCCTTTGGAGGGCGAGAGAACCGCAACTCCGACCGGTAGTCACAAGGCTACAGCGACGAGCTCTAATATGTCTTGATCGTAGACACATCCTTGTTTAAGCTACCATGGTAGCTAACCTGCGACGCGAGAAGAAAAAAGGACTGAGCTCAGGATGACACCGGAACTTATAGATGACGGTGGTCATCCGAGGTCACACGTGACTTTGTTGATATAAATATTCGACCTGCGCATGCGCGAGACGGAATACATTCAGTGTTAAGCACTGCCTCTGGCGGTCAGTAAGGATGAAATAGAATGGCTATTCTGGTTCTAACACTTACAGTCACGGTTCTGAGCATCACTCGACCATCAGTGTAATATTTGTTCCCCTCAGGTCAAATCTAAGTAATAAAGGCGAGGTGATAGGCGCACAGACTGTGGGCATCTACATGTGCACATTCTATATGGGTCCATGTGTGGAGCAGCGCGACGTGCAGAAAACAGCCGGGTGGAGGTGAATATAGCTATGATTATTTAATACTCTCTCCAGCCAGTCACATCACTGGTGTCTCATACGTATCCACTCACTCGCGTACGCCGGTTGTTTTTTGTCTTCCTGTGAATGTTTCTCACCAATAAAGTTTCCACATATTAGCTTTTTGGAGAATGTTTGAGTAAACATGTGTCACGTGGAAGAGAAATTCAGCACTTTTAAGCATAGAAAAGACAAAACATATGGGACAGAACTCAAACCAGAAATGTAAATTGAATCAGAATAAGAGTCATCAAAATCGTCTTCGTTGGTCTTTCCACTGTTCCAAAATCACCAACGCTGGTCTGACTTAAAATAAACTCTTCATTCACAGAGATAGATGTGAAAATAAACAGCTGTAATATGCTCACCGATCATTGTGAAACGCACTTCATTCAAACTCGACAGACACAAAATAAAACTCTACAAAACCATCTTAGTTCGTCTTTCAACTGTTCCAACAATCACCAATTCCAGTTTGAGAGTTTGAAAGAGTCTGAATAAGTCACAGATATAAAAGAGGAGTATTCACTGTTTACTTCATTTGTTTACTAACCCTGTTTTCCAGGGAAAAACTTGTCAATCGGCAATGGAGAAGGAGTCTATTGCATATTTGTAGCGAGTTTTTAGCATATATGTGCTATTTTGGGTGGGTAAAGGGTATTTGTTGCAACTCACGTATAGGGGTGGTCGGTCTCTTGACTCCATGCTGTTGAGCTCTTCGTGCGAACTGCAAACCCGAGGAAGAAGAAGATGCAGAGGCAAAGGTGGGGGGGGGGGGGGTGTTAACAGATTAAGCAGAAAACAGGCTTTTGGTCAGACCTATCAAAAACGTTTACGCAAAAGACTGGCACTGGCAGATGAAATTCGAGCTGCATGAGGCAACAATATACGTTACATGAAGAAAAACTATTTAACCGTGTTTTATTTTTAATTGGACGGAATTTAAGCCAAATTTGATTTCCATGTTATGGGAGAGATACTTACAACGTAACATACATTTGAAAACTTCAGAAAAACACACTTTTATAAATGCTGTAAATAAATATTGTCATGTAACTATGGTTCACATTTAAAAAAAAGAAAAAAGGTGAGAGTCTGTGCAAAATCTGGATATCTTAATGTTAAAGGACCAAATTGTGAAAAAACATAATAACAACAAAAGCACAAAATATCATACACAACACAGTAACCTGCCCCATCCTTTAAAATGGTTTAGGTCAGACCTAAATGGAAAGCATATGTAAGGTTTCAGAGAGCTGTAGCACCATATCTGGGTCCAGGCCGCTGATCTCAGGTGTCTGCTCCGACGCTCTCTGCAGTAATGTTGGCACGCGGGCTCTGACGTCCCTCAGCCGGTCTGTGCTGTCAGAGCTGGAAGCACTGGACAGACCCTGAAGGAGTGAGAAGCAGATCTGTGAACAACAAGTCAACGAACCAGAGTGCTCCGACACTGACAAGAGCTGACAAGAAGCCGGCGAGTATCGGGCTTCGGTGAACATGAAACCTGCTAGGCATCAGCGTGCTGTCATTGTGA
The DNA here is from genome assembly GCF_949748355.1 of Melanostigma gelatinosum. Lineage (NCBI taxonomy): Eukaryota > Metazoa > Chordata > Actinopteri > Perciformes > Zoarcidae > Melanostigma > Melanostigma gelatinosum. Next base: position 24,646,399 of record NC_136639.1, read on the forward strand.
ACATGTTAGCATTTAGCTCATTTCACTGCCGCTAGCTTGGCTGTAGACAGCGTGTCCCAATTCCACACGACACGGGCATCGTAAGCCGTTTTTGAGTTTGTGGACTGTTAAATAAAGCATTCTCTAACCCAGACATTGTGTACAGTGTGTGTCGGCGGAAAATATTCACCCACAATGAAATGCAATACATAATAGTGAGACAGCGCCAGAAAGATCTTGGTGAATAACGTAGTATTCATTTTGAAGAAAAAGAGTTTGTATTTGTGATGTTTAAATGGCAGTTTGTATATCACATATTGAATCATTCCAGTAAGGTTTGTTTTACAATTCTTAAGTTTACTATGATGATTAGTGTGTATTATATGTTGCATGGATTTGGGACACAGCTTTTGGCTTGTAATAGTCCAGTCGCTGTATGAAGGCATTGCTTCATGACTAGAGCATATGCCATGTGAGCATTGTTTTAGCAGAGAACCATCTGAAACCATCCTTTAAAAGACAGTAGTGAACAAAGAGACATGCTAAAACAGGACAATGATGGGCTGAGTTTTGGTCCAGACCTCCACAGGGACGCAGCTCATCCTGAAGTAGATGTTGCTGACCCCCCGCTCCACAGTGTCCAACGAGTCCTGAAACCGCTTCAGCTCAGCCTGCAGTCGCTCAACACGGACCACGTCCTGATTCAGCTTTGCCTGCATTTTTCTCTTCAGCTTGTCAAACCTTAATAAACCAAAAAAATAGGTGGAGGTCATTAAGGCAGCAGGCCCCTCACAATAGCAAAAACCTGGCAGTAAAATGTCTCACTGTGCAGTATATGATTAAACTTTTTAATGGCCCCATCCAAAGGCGATGCTGTCCTCACTCCGTGTAAACTGTTGCTGTCACAGCTGTTTAAGAAGATTAAGTGATACGTGCAAACAAGCGGATCAGATATTGAACATGTCACTGTGCAACAGCAGGCGTTGAGAATGGCCCGAGGTGAAAGGGAGAGGGGATTGTGACAGCACCTCAGGACAGAAACATCTATCAGACCCAATCACACCGCAAGAAGAAGTATTGAACAGAGATTTCTCTCAGGATAAGCTCCCACATTAAATGGAGAAAAATGCAAAATAGAAGCTGCAGCCGCTGAATTTTTGTTTAAAGAATTTGCTAAACAATGAATCCACTTCCAAATCAAATCACATCCACTACCAATTGCTTGAATATGCAGATTCATTTTCAACCAATCCGATATTCAATCAATTTAGTCAGTCGACTAACTGATTCAACTCTATTTAAATTGCACTGTAATGAAATGGAAGGTGGTGTTCCAAATAACAGCCTGATGTATATTAGGTGGCCATCTGAGATGACCCAACTGGGCTTCACATTTTTGGCTCTCAACCAACACATATCTTACAATTGGTGATTGAAGATTGAAAATGACACGAAGGGCCGTTTGAACAGGGGGTAGTTCATCATCAGGGACTGTACCTTGTAGCTGCAGGTTTGGCACCGAACTTGAGTTCGGCGTACTGGAGGTCCACATCAGCCAGGGCTTTGGCATCCTGCCTGATCCCGTCCTCGAACAGGTTTATCTCAGCGAGGTGCTGCTCCTTGCCGGCTCGCTGCGACATCGCTGTGCCAGCTAGTTCCTATTAAAGCAGACGTGTGTAGAAATCAGTGGCACCTAGTGGTAAGCTTACAGATTGCATCCAACTGAATGCCCCGATGCTCACACCGCCCTTCCACAAACATGTCGGAGAACTACGGTGGCCTTCAGGAAATGTAAATAAAAGAAGCAAAGGCCTCTACCCAGAGTCAGTGTTTGGTTTTTATGCTTTCTGGGCTACCGTAGAAACATGGCGGTGCAACATGGCCGACTTCCTGAAAAGGACTATGTAGATGAAAATGGCTCATTCCAAACAAAAACACAACCATTCTTAATTTCAGCTCATTATACATAAATGAAGACATAATACAGTATATTCCATTTGTGCCAATACATCTCCTTAAATCCTACACACTGTTGCAATAGTAATGAGCTTGGCTTGCTGTCAAGAATCTTTCAGGTATGTTTGTTTTGTGTATGTGAATGGAGCCAAGGGCATATTTGCACCTTTTCACACAACGCAAATGAGCAAAAATGAACAATAAATGTGCAACATGTTTATTCATTTTGTCACTTCACAGTGACTCTGGCAAAACCAAACCAAGAAATTGTTTCCTAGTAACCCATACAACTGTAACCTGGTGTTATTACACACAAACGACAACATTTTAAAGGGCCAGTGTTCAGTGTACAGCACTTTGACTGTGAAACCTGCTTCTTTAACAACACATGTGAATGTGACTTGAATTGAATTGTCTACCTGCACTTCAGTGTCGCCCAGAGCTTCTCCCAGAGCCTCCATATCCTTCACCAGCTTAACGTCAGACTGGGAAGCACCACAGACGTCATAACACTGATGATCTGTGGAGGCACAGAGAGCACACGTCAACACTTTAGCTACTCGATTACATTACTTATTTATGCTCACAGTATTGTGAGACACAGAGGCTCACATCGCTCTATTACAATGATGGACAAGTATTAGTGTTGACAATGTATTCATATCAGGCAGCAACCTCCAGTTCTGCCGATGCAAACTTACATTCCCTATACTGACCAGCAGGGGGCGACTCTTCTGGTTGCAAAAAGAAGTCTTCTGTATGGAAGTCTATGAGAAAATGATTCTACTTCTCTATTGATGTACTCCCTCAGTAAACATTGTAAACATGAGTTTATGGTCTCAATCTCTAGTTTCAAGTCTTCTTCAATACAGCATGATGTTCATTTCGTAAATGATGGTCCATTTAGAGTCAAACAGACCATAAAGCAGGGTATGCTTTAGGGCGGCCACCTTTTGATTGACAGGTCGCTGCCGCTACCAGAGTCATATACGGTGTCTCTACGTCACATATATATTATGTGTCTTTTTTTTGTTGTTGTTTTTTTTGGGACTACTACAATCTAAATGGCGTTGTGCAACACCATCGTACATTGACGGAAAAAAACCCTTTTAACCATTGTAACCTTGTAACCCTGTGTAAGGTTCCTCTGGTAAGCAGTGACACAGGGTTTATGTACAGGTCTTTTATTGTGAAAAGTAAGGACGGAATCAGTCGGAATCAGTTTGCCTTGTATGTACACACCATGAATAAAGATACTCCTCAATTCCAGAGACCTTTAAAGTTTATGATAAGACGACGGCAGACGACTGGTATGTAGGGATTGCACTACCCACAACAACAGAGCGTGACTACAGTTGTTTTTGCTGCTATACAGCACAGTACCTGTGACTGGAACTGAGTGTGCTTCTTCTTCTTCCTCTTCTCCTTCAATTCCCTGCATGGGAAAAATGGCACGACAACAAAAGAACCAGAAACAATGACTTATTTTTCAGAAATTGATTAATCTAATTTGTTCTCATCAAAGCATCATATTAGTTCCCTTTCCCTTCTTACCCGCTCTTTCTGCCTGCTCTGCCTCGTGGGGCTGCAATGCTCGACATCGAGTGTCCTAATTTGCCTTTCCAGGGCCTTTCTTTCTGCACTCAGTTGGCCAAGCTTAACATCCATTTCTCTGTTCCTCATCATTGTCTCATCTTCCATCTGAACCATGCTGCCCTGGTGGGTTGGAGAGAAAGATAAGAACAAAGACAATCACATTTGAGTGAGTATTTTGTGAGTAATTTTAACAACATTTCTGTTAATCCCACACAGCATATATATATATATATATATATATATATATATATATATATATATATATATATATATATATATATATATATATATATATATATATATATATATATATATATATATATAGATAGATAGATAGATAGATAGATAGATAGATAGATGTAAACTGTATTCATCCCCAGGGAGAAATTAGTTTGTAGCAGCAGCAATTTACAGAGTAAAATATAACATATGGAATGCACAATATCTACAGTACAATAAAATAACAGAGCAGATATTGAATTGAAGGAATAGATTCATAAAAAATAAGCTAGACTAGAATAGAAATGCACAGTATATACCATGAATATAGTGGTATTAATTAAATAAAATTAGCAACTAGTAAACTGAACTAAACAACCTGGGCAGTAGAGCCAGGATCACCAACAACAAGCAACAGTCGTGTAGCGTTGTAGTCATGTGAAGGACGACGATCTGGCCCGAGGTGTTTTATTATAAAGTCTAATGGAAGTGGGCAGGAATGTTTTTCTGAAGAGCAGAGCAACCAAACAGTTCCAGTCAGCAGCAGCAGCTAAGACAAAGGTAAGACTTCACCACCACGAGACCCAGCTTAACCTTCCTACAACAATATATATATACAGTATATATATATATATATATACTGTATATAGGTGATGTTCCTCCATAAGGAACATCCCCTGTTTCAACAGCCAATCAGCTCGTAGCGAAGTCAGCTGGTCAAGTCAGTTATGAACTGTCAGCTGGTCAAAGTGGCAGAGTTTTGGAAGTAGGGAAGAGAGGATCCCGGTAAAAGAAAATGTTTTTCTTGTTTTTCCTAAAATGTAATTGGTGAATTGATCCGCTGCATTCTTGATCCAATTCCTACAATGAAAAACCTTCGTTGATAAATATCTCTTTTGTTCGGACAACATCAGTCCTAACAGGTTGATTGCTTGCTTCCAATAATGGTTTATTTGTGAAAACGTGACTGAAAGAGGTGTCAGACTGCAAAATAAACCAGTAATTGTTCAGAGCTATAGAGTATGGTTTCTTTTGTTTTTCCTGGGGTTTTCCTGACAGGCTATCAATTGTAATCCATTTCAACACACACCCGAATAAAACAAGATACAGTTGACTTGGTGACGATGATGCCGAAAAGGAAAGCCATGATTTGTGTGGCCACTTTCAATCCAAATCAGGATCATTCACATAAAAATACAGTAAAAAGAAACTGCTTCCCCCAGTGCAGCTTCTGAAAGACTCCCGCCAGCAGTCTGGAACTCCCATCAGCCTTGTTGTAGGAAGGTTAAGCTGGGTCTCGTGGTGGTGAAGTCTTACCTTAGTCTTAGCTGCTGCTGCTGACTGGAACTGTTTGGTTGCTCTGTCCACCTCTGCCTGTCCAATAGCAATGGTGTGCTCCTTCTGGTCCAGATTCTTGTCCATACCACGGACCTCCTGATCACATTACAAACGAGAAGCCTCGGCTGAATGAGACGGACTGATGGCTGTGCTTATAGTAGTTTATGTTAGTTGTGTCCCATACATGTGTCTTTCTGAAAGCTTCTCTGGTTTCCTAATGAAGGGACATTGAGTTATTTTTCATTTTAACATGAGATTGTTTAAAAAAAAAGAAAAAAACATCATGAAATAACCCCCTCACTTTTCAGCCAATCACGTACCCCCTGCATCTCTTAGCTCGTTACTACTAGGAAAAAAACTAACAACTAACGAGCATGTGCATAGAAGCTAAATGTTACCCTGCCAACCCAACAAGACAGCATGCAAAGATTTGGGGCGTTTAAGACTGCACGCTTAATGTATTTTTAATGTGCGTAGGAGTGATACATATTCATTCTTTGCACTGTTTCCTTTACATGTTTTTGCCCTTTTTGAACGATAGTTTTCAATTATGTATTCTTATTAGCTCGAATGCAATCTGATTTTAGTTTAGTGCACTTGTAGTGAAGCAGCAATAGAACAACATGATGTCCCCTCTCTTAAGCATTGAAAAAGTATCTGTATTGATAAGCTGCTATTGATAGAATCCTTCTTAAACATCCTGTTTTCATAAAGTGGTTGACAGTGTCTCAAACAGCATAGCTCACCTGCTGCAGGTGTTCACGCATGGGTTGGTAGGCTGTCGTGATTTCCTTGGCTGCTATGATCTTAATCTTCATCTTGTCTTTGTTGTTCTCTAGCTGCCGTATGTGCTGACATTAGACAATGAAGGATAAAGGTTATAGTATGCGATCAATGATGTGATAGGATTATAGAAGATATGAGACAACTTGGAATGTAAATAAATACATCCAGCATCAGCAGTCTCTGTCCATGGTGAGCGCTCATGTTCCCAGAGACATGAGTTGTACTCAGCAGTTTTAGTGGAAAGTCCATTTTTACAAAAATAGGTGACAGTCGGTTGTTAACAGATCGAGGGTTGCCAAACTGGAGAAAAAAAAAGATTTACTTTAACTTAAAGCTGGAGTGCGGAACATTTCTCTCCGCCCTCAGGCAGTGAGGGTAATTACCATATGGCAGAGACCAACGGCGACAATGTAGCAGCCATCTGGAGCAGATAGAAAAAGAAACTCAGCGGAAGAATTGAAGACAAAATGTTTGCTAGGGAAAACGGCCAAGAGATGCGGCAATCTCACCTGCAGGCCTACGTCTTTCGGTGCGACACCGTAAACTCCAGTCTACTGTGAAATACAGAGAGCTCTCCCTGGCGGCGATACGCTTAATCAGCCTTGTGTGGACTCATTTGGACTCATTTGGCAAGGGTTATGAATATATAACGAACGTTCATCTATGAGTTAAAGTCCTCCAGCTTTAAGCCCCATTGACTTTTAAATGCACTGCCATTTAAACTGGCATCCAGTGCATCAGTACCATTTATAAGTACACTGGTAACTGGTAAATAACACTGGCACTACGATGAACATACATGAACTGAATTGAGCATGTCACGCACATTTGCAGCAACTCTTGCCTCAAAGGGAGTGTGTGTGGCAAAAATCAAAACTAATCAACATTGTTTTATATTAATGATGGACCAAAAGACCGTGTGTCAAGTATGTCACTTGTCAAATGTGTTTTCAGCAACATGTCCTCAGATGCACTCTTACCTGCTTGCTTGCGTCTTCATTGTAGTAATTTGTTGGTTCGAAGTTCATCGCTTTCAATGACTTCTGCAGCTCCTTCCGCTTAGCTTCCCGAACAGTCACAGCAAATGTTAGGCGGTTGTGCTCGTTGATCAGGACGTGCCTCTTATGTTCACTTTTTTTCTGAATGACAGGAAAATAACAAACAGAACAGTTTCCCATTTTTAAAACTCTTCTTTGCTAGTGGAGATAAGTGCAGTTTAGGTAGACAACAAAGCAAGCTGTACCTCCAGAGGAAGTCCAGGCGTGGACGATGGCCTTTGTCTTGTAGTAGGTTTGTCATAGCTGTCCCAGACCTGCTTTGCTCCACTTTCCTCTGCCTCAGCCTGTTTCTCTGGAAATGTAAATGTAGCTCTATTGAATATTAATGCTATTTAGTGTTTTCATAAAACATATTGCTACAATTTGCTATTAGCTATAACTATTAGCTAGACTTAACGTTTGTGTCCCTCGTCTCAACATGTATTTTATGTCGGACATTATTTTACTTGATGGTAGTTTTAAGATGGGATGACAGAGGGTAGTTTTATACTTAATGTTAGTGCAGACATATCTTCTGCAATGACTGACCTCATGGAAGATTAGCAAAGATTAGGCTAACATGTCACTATTGTCCTATTTTGATAACATGAACCTATAAGTTTGGTTAGCTAGTGACTTTATCTGTAATATAGCTAGCTACAGTAACATTAGTGACAAAGAGGGGCTTGTTTCTGATGTTTTGTGATAGGTTAGGTTAACTAGCAAGGTTAGCCAAGTCAACGCTAACCTAGCTTGCTCAAATACTTATTTTAACTTATTAATTATTAATTGTATTTCACAGTGGAAGCTTCCAAAGAATAATAGCGAAGAAAAAAGCTGGTGGTTCGTTTTTTATCTGTGCTGACTAACTTAGTTAACTAACTTTTTAAATACCTGAGGTTTTGATTTGACGCAGAGTTGGAGTCCTTGAATCGTTCATCTTTGTAATGTCAGAGGAATTACAATGCATTATATACCGTAGGTATGTTGTGTCAGATCATTTAGCTAACCAATACCTTCAGGCCTACTTAAATGATTTTATTCAATTTTATTCAAACGTGCTCAATGTTTTGGTCGCTAACGTTATGTTTTCAAGACTGTTCCCTGCCCTCCTTGGTTACTGTTGCTATGCCTGTCATGCTTTCCATTCAGGCATTTAATGATAACCTAAAACTGTGGCCCATTTACCATCACAACTCTTTTTGAAACAATGGGTCCTTGACTTCAGACAGAGTTAGACAAAAGCAAGCATCCCATTTCTAGCTGGTGACCATCAATTTAGCAGCTGAAATTTGAATTTTACTTGCTAATTACATCAGCTGTAGCTAGCTAGCTAATTATGCTCTCGCTAGGTCATGCATTAGCCTTAGTTAGTTGAGCAGGCTGAGCTTTAAAAAGAGACATACTATGCTAATTTCCAGGTTCATACTTGTATATTGGGGTGACACTAGAACATGTTTACATGTTTTAATGTTAACAAAATCGTTATTTATCTTATTTTGTCTGTCTGAATATACCTGTGTTCCAGTGGCGGGCTGTACATTTTATACCTGGGCCTTCTGTGCTGTTCTACTGAGCTACGGTTATTCGTTTCTATTGGTGTAATAATACACGTATTGGTATTAAACCGTTCGGTACGAGGCTTACTAACCGAACAATATGCTTGAATAATACTAGTGCATTTGGAAAATGTAGAAGCTTAATTTGTGGGAAATATGTTTTCGGTGGACTGCACTCACGTAACAGGCAACGGGATGTGTGACCTTTTGAACCCGGAACAATAACAAAAAACAGCTGAGGCCCGGCGTGTGTTCGGGGAGGCTAGCGGGGAAACAACAGCGTTAGCTGTTCCCTACTGATTCAAACAGAGAATCAAATGTCCGAAATAACACGCGATGACGGAATGCTTCGTCATTAACGGACATGTCAGAATCAATGTAATTAACACAATGACAAGAACCAGTCACATACAATGTCAAGCATGACAAATCAATCCAGCAACACTGCAGCGCTAGAGCAGGAGCCATTCATATTATTCACTTACCGAATAATGTTCACTTAAAGAGTCAAAGAGTTGAATCCCAGTACATCGTTTCAGTTCCAGTAAGAAGTCCAGTAATATGGTACCTTTAATGTTCCAGCTAACTCATTTTAATGTTCAAGTTATGTTCAAGGTTAATTTACGTTGCTGATGTGCACCACAAAATGCAGTTGTAGTCCCTGATTTTAGTTTAGTGCACTTGTAGTGAAGCAGCAATAGAACAACATGATGTCCCCTCTCTTAAGCATTGAAAAAGTATCTGTATTGATAAGCTTCTATTGATAGAATCCTTCTAAAATTAGCAACTAGTAAACTAAACTAAACAACCTGGACAGTAGAGCCAGGATCACCAACAACAAGCAACAGCCGTGTAGCGTTGTAGTCATGTGAAGGACGACGATCTGGCCCGAGGTGTTTTATTATGAAGTCTAATGGCAGTGGGCAGGAATTTACCAGTCCCAAGGTGAACAAAAACAGTTGTGTATTTTATTGTATTTCCATCAGGAGGAATATAAACAGCAGCAACAAGGAAACTGGTGAATGTTTTGGGCAGATAATATGGTGGGTATCTTAACCTTAAAAACCGTGACGACATTTGAGCATCTAGCATTACCGTTGCAAACCTATTAAGCCCATTGGTGTAAAATATATATAGATATAATATGCACTTGATGACATCATAGCCTTAAAGTTACATGATAACTAAAATCTTGTTTAGCAAACACCTCATTTTCATTATTTTGAAAAAGGTATTGCGTTTTAACTGTTCACCTCTATGTAAATATACAACACTTCATAAGCCTGTTTATCATCCATGCACTAAAAGGCTTGGTGACACTGGGTTTTCCAATATGTTTCACTCTGAACCAGATACAGAACATGTGCCAGCAGCTCATTGACTATTGCTGTTCTATTAGAAATTGTGAAAATCTAATAACTAATGTTTCCATCAGACAAAACAAAAAAGCCCTACAACAACAGCAGTGGCCAGAACAAATGCTAGTTAAGCTACCTCACACACTACCATATAACTGATTAATAACTGGTTTATCATATGAATTCTTAAAACAGCCATGTTACACACAATATCAAGGATTATAGTTGTAGTTTCCTTGCATAGTATCAGGAATGGGGCATTATTTTTCTAAGAATCAGAATCAACCGAAACAAAGCTAATCATTTAAAAGGGAAGCAATTTTAAATTTGAAAAACAATCAAGTGGAGTTGCAAGCGCATATTTTAGGTTGATGTGATTTAGAGTGTTCGGAATTTCTTACAGGTAATATAAAAAAGAGAAGCGGTTCTCTGCAACTACAAATTCAGCTCTGCCAAATAATAAATAACACCTTCTTACATTAAGGTGACCTGTCACCCAAGCTTCAACTTAGAGACCAAAGACTGAACACACACAAAAACATCGGACAAATGGAAATAACTGTGTTTTAATCAGCATGCGCGCTGGAGTATTTACATGTTTAGTTTACATGCACATAATCAAAAATAGGAAAATATTGAAAACTCAAAAGTGAATGAGGTAAAATAATAATGAAAGATTTTTGGGGGGGGTTCAATACCCATGTCGGATTTGGATTTGTCTAAGTCGAGTTCAAAATGTTTTGAAGTCCAACAAATTTGGAAGGGCATGTGTCCAAAATAGTGCATATCATCTAGTCTAGCACTTTGTGGGTTAGGACAGGTCTTATTTATAATGTTATATGTCTACAAATGAAATGTCTCCAATTCTGTTTATCAAATCACATTCAAAGCTCTGTCACCTCAAAGGAAATTGTCAATAGTGATAATAAGCTGTCGTCCTCAGCTTGTCCCTGGTCAAAGAATTACCGCTTGTTCTCCTGTTGGCTGGAAATGGCTTCTTTTTCTTCCTATTGGGTACTTGACACAGATTAATAAACAGCTGATACAGGGAAAATCAACCTGTCGACAGAGAGAAAGTCAGTTTTATTGGCCCTGGTTCACTGGTAACCCAGTCCTTGTCGACTGAAGTGGCAAAAGAGAGGGACGGTGATGGACAGACAAATCAACTGAAAAGAAAGACAACAAGAACAAAATAAAGTTAAACATCTATGAAATAATGATTTTGAAAGACACAAAACTAAAAGCTTCGATGAGCCCTCTGTACACTTCCTGCCGAGATCAAATAGAAGACGGACCCAGTTAGAAACTAGCTGATGTGCATAGTGGAGCATTTAGCAGCTAAAGAGACATATTTCCCTCAGGAGTTGCTGGAGACCAAAACAGCCTATTAGGGAGATTGTCTGTAAATATATATAATAATTACTTAGCCTGTGGAAGGGTGCAGTATTCCTAAGAAAAGCAATCTGAAATTCATTAAGACTGAAAATGCCTGATTGTGCATCTCAAATGTAACAATGTAACACATTGTCAGGAATTATGTTTTTTTTTTAGACATTTCCCCTCACAATTTAGCTTTATTTTATTTGTCTTATATATTAGGGACACAGGTAACATGTTTTATACTGAACACAAATATCATCCAATTCATCTTATTTACATATATTATGTATTTTGTAGATATAGATCATTTTGCCAAGTCCGTCGCTATCTCCCTGTCAGCTTGATCTGGGCCGTTGGATACATTTACCATACATGTCAGAATTCATTGGTGACTTTGTGAAGTTGAGTTTATATAATCTCAGAGAATATGCAAGTTATTTTCTCCTGACTTTGTGAGTTTTTGTTGGAGATTCACCACTTTAAATTTAGAGAATAGACACGTTTTCTTCTCATGAATTTACAACTTAAATTCGTTTTTTTCTCTGAGCATTACCCCCCTCCCCAGGCAGGGTCATTTTTTTGTTTTTGTTTTCCATACAATGGCCCTAACACACCCTTGGCGTTCATCATAACAACTGAGCCAAGGGGTTGAACTATCCCTTTGAGCCTCACAATGAGGAAAATAAGATGTACGTACCTGTAGGATAAACATCGTGACAACGCCTGCGCCTGTGCTACGATAGTTTCTGGAAAACCAGTCCTTCAGTTTCACGAGACAACCCTGAAAGACAAACTCTCTACGGTGATCCTTTATTAATACAGAGTGAATTCGCTGCGCATATGTGCACGTTTACAGCAAAGCAACTGTTTAGAGTTACAGTAAAAAATAAATAGACTAGAGTCATGAAGAGAACAGAATAATGAACAGGAAGGAGGGTCGAGTACAAAAGTCACAGACACGTGGAGGACAATTATTAAACAGAATGTTATTAATTCTCTTAATACCTCTTGCCAGTTTGTGTGAATTAGGGTGCTACAGGGGTCCTCCCTACAACAGGAGATTGGGATGTTACCCTTCCAGTCTGCCACACCATGAACTCCACAGCACCTAAACTGTACCAAAAAAAACACCCTACTTCAGTGGAATGAGCGGGGAAAAGTGAATGACTTATTACTAGCGATGGGGTTCATTTTAAGTTGATGAAGCAGAGTAGCCGATCATTTACCAGGTGCTGGACAGCATCGAAGTCATCTTTAATGGTCGTGTTGCTTTCTGAACCGGACTGTCTGTAGATCTCCAGGCTTCTCATCAGGTCTCTCTCAAAGTATGTGTCAATCTGCACGACAGACAAGGCAAGATACACTATCTGCAATATACTGCTGCCCGATGGACAGTAAAGACAACGGCCTCTAGTTTCATGGCAGCATGTGCTGGCGGAGAGACCAGCGGTGGTTGTCCCTCTACCAGTCCATGTTCATTTGGAGAGTTTCACTTTGCAAAATTCTGACTACCAAGCTGTTTGAGGTGAAAATATTCCCAATAGTGACATATCAATCAAATCAACCTACAGTATAAATCAGCTTCGACAAATGGATTGTGCATAAAGTCTCCTACCTCTCTGCTGTAGACCAGGAACACACAGCCCATGGCTAACTCCACCAGCATCAGGATGAACAACAGGACGAAGAACTGGAGTCGGTGAAAATCAGATTCAAATATGAGTGAGTTTGCAGTAAGCCGAAAAATGCTGGATCGGGTATCGGTGAGTTTGTGAGTATATGCGCCGATCCTTTATCACCTTATCATATCATGCATCAGCTCATTTATGCTACACAGGAGAAGCAACAACAACAACACGTGTCACCTGCTACGATAGACTGTATACAAGAAGTGGACATATTCGTCGTGACGTCACCCATTGGTTTGTGGACTGCCACTTTGAAGCCTCGAGTTCGGCGTTTTGTCAGTTGCCATCTTGTTTTATTGGAACCAGAAGTGACCCAAGAAGTTGGAGCTAAGTACAACCGAACGCTGAACGAGACCAAAATGTTACAATGCATCTTCATGAACTGAAAACACACTGTGAAAGGGTTAAAATTGTAAAACGAAAACACAGACAACTCCCAGACCGGACAACCCCATGGTAGCCCCGCCCTAAAGCCTACATACACTATCTCAGTGATTCTTAACCATAGGGCCAACCAGAGCGCCACCTAGAGGGCCGCGAAAAACTTTCAGTTTTGCACCTGTGGGCCGCGAGGGCCGCGGGACCGCATAGGTTATCAATTGAAGACACCAGAGATATCACTGTTATCCATGAGACGCTCAGTTACAATATAGCTTCCCACCACCTGGTGGCGGTAATGCGTCAGTCAGTTGTTTAACAAGCTACACTAAGCAGAAGAAGACACTCAGCTAGCCGCTAGCCTGTAGCAAAAGTTATGGATAAGTTTTTAAAAAGAAAAAATGAAGATGACAGTGGTGCCATACCCCCCAAAAGTCTAAATGTGTGTGCAAGTACAACCCTGACTTTCTTAAGTCCGGCTTTGTGAACGGAGGCAACGAGGCAGAGCCGAGGGCTCAGTGTGTGGAATGTGGGCTAATGCTATCAAACGAAGCACTGAAGCCTTCAAAAATAAAGAGACACGTAGCGACGAAACATCCAACGCTCGTGGGAAAGTCTGTTGGGCTTCTTGTTGTGTATGCAGGTTTACATACACATGATAATAAATGTCTTTGTGATCATCACATTTTATCATCTCATTTATTTAACAAGGGTTTTGCCTGTTCAACACCGGCATCCTCGATCCCCTCCCCTTCCGTTCCTACGGCTTGTTTGCGCAAATACGTCACAAAACATGTCCGTGTCTGGTATCCCAGCATGCCCAAAATCCTCATCTTTGCAAAGAAATCATCGATTTTCTTTCATTTCTTATGGTTTCTCCACAAAAGGAGCCCACACACACTGTCCAAAGTCGCCATAACCGCTGCAAGTCGTATCTTGCAGCATTTCGACGGAAAAAGACACATTACAGACCCGACAACGTGCTAGCGGATGTTACCATGGAGCTACTGGCTTCAGAAAACGCTAGTACTTATAGTACAAACCTTATCCTCCTTTAACCATTAGCTGTCAACCAACATTTGCGTAACTGAGCTATTCTCATTCTCGTTCGTGCGCTCGGTCGCAGCCATTAAGCACAGCAAGTCCGCTACTCACACACCATGTCTTCGACCATATATACATAGTTTTTGCAATTTGCAAAGGCTAATAATAAAAGGAAAATAATATAATATCAAAATATAAAGGGAGAAACACCTTTAGTGTGTCAGAACATCATTTGGGTACCATGTGGCCATTTGGGTCTCCAAATGTCCTTTTAGAGCTCCGCCTGGATCTCTTCATGAAGACACACTGTAGAATGGTCATACTTTGTCCAATCTTCTTCAAATGTGAGGCAGTTGTTCACTGATAGTGTAGTTACAGCCCTATACTGTCCTTTACCTGTACAGATACAGCCACCGGCAGTTATTTATACTGAAAGATACTTTTTTATTTTATGCAGACAAAAATCTTAAATTTTTACTGACTCCAAAGGCCCACTGCTCTGTTTCTGTATGACCTACAGGTTGTCTGACACTTTTGATGCATATAGTCAGAGTGGGCCCCGGGACACTTTGTACTTGAAAAGTTGGGCCCCGAGGTCAAAAAGGTTAAGAACCCCTGCACTATCTTATGGTCTATTTGACTCTAAATGGACCATCATTTACGAAATGAACATCATGCTGTATTGAAGAAGACTTGTTATTTTCTCATAGACTTCTATACAATCAGACTTCTTTTTGCAACCAGAAGTGTCGCCCCCTGATGGACATTAGAGAGAGTGCATGTTTTAAGACACTTAGTTTACAGTATACATTTTTTTATTGGATCGGTACTAGGTATCAGCAAAGGTTCAGGAATTGGGACGGCAAAAATGCTATCAGAAAATCTCTGGTTTGAATGATCTGTGCTTCAGTTTGCCATGTATGTGCATATAGGCCAATGTTTTTAGAATGATCAAACTAACATGAACAGCATAAACTAAACAGCCACCTTTACTATTTAATCCTGTCTCGTACTCACATTAATGAGCATGCAGCGGTTCTCCTTCAAGCCTCCGAACACTCCCAGGTAACACACGCAGGTAACGATGGTGCCGGTGACCACCAGGGTGTTGGCGGGGAAGATGGGCCAGAAGGTGGTGACGAGGGAGGCGAACCTGGAGTGAATCACCTGGAACTCTCCTAAGGCCACCACAAAGGCGCCGCACAGCTCCAACACGCACAGGAGAGACACCTCACGTTAATATTCTGCATTATGAAATGTGGTTCGACTGCACAGCATGCAGCCAGCATAACAATGAAATGTTCACACCTCCAGATTAAATCATTTTATTCCCACGAGACAACTTCTTTGAGACATTTTCGATTGGAAAATCACTCAACCAATGTCACACATTAAGTCAGGATCAAAATATAGGCAAAATATGCTTGTGTCCAACAATTCTTTGCATAGAAAACCTCTGGAATATCGATCCATTTTCATTGGTGGAAAGTACTTCAGTACACATTTGAGGCACTTTGTACTAATGTCTTTTCATTTTATGCTACTTTATACTTCTACACTTAATTTCAGAGGGAAATGTTGCACCCGTTACTCCTTTACATTATTTTACAGCTGTAGGTACTAAATATCTTTCACAAAAGATTCTAAATAAAAACATAAGCCTCTAAAATACATCATCAATATTAAACCTGTGGTTCAAAACCTTTATGGCTTTAGATCCCTAAAAATAATTCTTAGTTAGCAGTTCCCCCAAATGTACGGCTCACATGTTTTTCATGAATAACTGTTTAAGGAGTACTAAGAAGTACAACAAAACATTATTTTCTTCCTGTTGGGAACCACTAAACTATTTTTTGTTTATTTAGTTATTTATGCATTTGGATGGAGAACGGACCCCTACGTGTGATTCAGATCGGCACCTCGAAAATACGCTCGTTTGTGTTTGAAGAAGAACTCAACGAGCTAGAAATGGTTCGATTTATGCCCTCGAAAAGGCAAACCCATCTCTCTCATGATTTTTGTACCTTTTTTTGTGTAAAATACCTGAACTATAAAAACCATGAATACACATTAAAAAACAACCAATTCAATGAATCACTTATTTTTCTTTGATTTCTTTTTTTGTTGCCATATACAGATATGCAAAGATTGCTGGGAAATATGTACATTGTCAACTATCGAGCCCCTATTTGCTCATGTGACGACACAATACACGGCAGCATAAAGTAGGCACAAATTCTGTCAAGACCGACAAGCCGCGCACGTCTGCAAGCCGAGCGAGCGGTCATAACTGCTTATAGTTAGGTTTATGGTTAGCGCTGGCTCAGGTTTATAATTAGGGCTGGCTCAGGTTTATAATTAGGGCTGGCTCAGGTTTATGGTTAGCGCTGGCTCAGGTTTATAATTAGGGCTGGCTCAGGTTTATAATTAGGGCTGGCTCAGGTTTATATTTAGGGCTGACTCAGGTTTATAGTTAGGGCTGGCTCAGGTTTATAGTTAGGGCTGGCTCAGGTTTATAGTTAGGGCTGGCTCCGGTTTATAGTTAGGGCTGGCTCAGGTTTATAATTAGGGCTGGCTCAGGTTTATGGTTAGCGCTGGCTCAGGTTTATAGTTAGGGCTGGCTCAGGTTTATAGTTAGGGCTGACTCAGGTTTATAATTAGGGCTGGCTCAGGTTTATGGTTAGCGCTGGCTCAGGTTTATAGTTAGGGCTGGCTCAGGTTTATAGTTAGGGCTGGCTCAGGTTTATAATTAGGGCTGGCTCAGGTTTATGATTAGGGCTGGCTCAGGTTTATAATTAGGGCTGGCTCAGGTTTATAATTAGGGCTGGCTCAGGTTTATAATTAGGGCTGGCTCAGGTTTATAGTTAGGGCTGGCTCAGGTTTATAATTAGGGCTGGCTCAGGTTTATAGTTAGGGCTGGCTCAGGTTTATAGTTAGGGCTGGCTCAGGTTTATAATTAGGGCTGGCTCAGGTTTATAATTAGGGCTGGCTCAGGTTTATAGTTAGGGCTGGCTCAGGTTTATAGTTAGGGCTGGCTCAGGTTTATAATTAGGGCTGGCTCAGGTTTATAATTAGGGCTGGCTCAGGTTTATAGTTAGGGCTGGCTCAGGTTTATAGTTAGGGCTGGCTCAGGTTTATAGTTAGGGCTGGCTCAGGTTTATAGTTAGGGCTGGCTCAGGTTTATAGTTAGGGCTGGCTCAGGTTTATAGTTAGGGCTGGCTCAGCTTTATAGTTAGGGCTGGCTCAGGTTTATAGTTAGGGCTGGCTCAGCTTTATAGTTAGGGCTGGCTCAGGTTTATGGTTAGGGCTGGCTCAGGTTTATGGTTAGGGCTGGCTCAGGTTTATGGTTAGGGCTGGCTCAGGTTTGCCTTAGCCCAGCCCAGATAAGCTGCTATAGACCTAGACTGTGGGGTACCATTAATACTTTTATTATTTTATATCCACTGTTGCCATAATGTTTTCCATCATGATATGAATCATTTATATTTTATGAATTGGACTCCATTCTGTACACATGACATCTATTGCACTTCTGCGCATCCTGGGAGAGGGATCCCTCCTTTGTTGCTCTCCCAGGAGGTTTTTTTCTATTCCGACGCGAGGGTCCTGAGACAGAGGATGTTGTATGTTGTACAGATTGTAAAGACCTCTGAGGCAAATTTGTGATTTATACTATACAAATAAATTGAATTGATCTGGGACCCTTTGCAACTACCTTACACCACTGTTTAAACCACCTACCCAGCACAGGAAGTTGAGACTTATCACCATAGTTTTCAAGTAGTTCACACACGAGCGGTTCATCCTTCCCGACAGTCTTCCTCACAAAAAATCAAATCTGTAAGAGTCCACAAATTGGTCGCTTAAAACTAGTTACAGTAACATACAGAATTACATATTTTAGAGCAAATGCTATCCTGCAATACTCGTCAAGGAAAACAAGTGATGTTGCTGCTCCTCGCGGTGGCAGAGTGTTTACAGGACATCACTGTTTGATATGGCAACACTGAGCCATCGGGCACAATGGACACCAGTGACCTATTCAGGCTCCAGTTAATCATTGTGACCTGCTCTTATCTCCACATTAACCATTTGTTGCAAGTTTGTACCTAAACATCTGCAAACGAGTTTCATTAGGGCGGGTTAGCACAACCACCAGTGACATACATTTATTATAGGCTGTCAATGTATACTTTAATATTTTCTCGACATCACTACTTGTATAACAATAGGGATATTGTATATACCTTTATTACTGAATTTATTGAGTTTTTGTTGTGTTGTTCTTCACAAATCAAGCAATTTTTTTAACAAAAATGTACAGAGTTATTGTGTAGTTAGTGGGATTGACTCATCCGTCATAACAAAAAAGATTCATTACCTGAGTTCTTACCTTGAACTACACTGTATCCAGCAGTATTTCCAGTGGGAGATGCAGTGAGCGGTATGTTGGTGTTCCCGGTGTCATGTGACGACAGACAGGTATGAGGAGGAAGACACATAGGTTGGAGGAGAGACGACGGAGGCTTCTGTCTACGCACTAGCTTTTAGAAATATGTAGATGATCGACTCTAAAGAGGAGGAGCCTCCGCGGTCAGGTCTGTGTCAGGAAAAACATTTTTAATCAATGATTTTATTGTTCGGCACAAACTGGACATTTTGTTTTTAACTGAAACTTCGTTAAATCAAGATAACAGTGCAGCTGTTCTTATTGAATCAACACCTCCCAACTTCAGTTTCATGAGCGAAACAAGAGCGCATAAGAAAGGAGGTGGAGTTGCTATTTTATTTAATGATTCTCTTCAATGCAAGCAGATGTCCTTTGGTCATTTTAGTTCTTTTGAATATGTGGCTCTGAATTCCACTCAAGCTTTATTCCTAAACATTTACAGACCGCCTAAATACTGTGCAACCTTCTTTGATGAGTTTACTGAACTGCTGTCTGTAATCTATATTGATTTTGACTGTGTTGTTATTGTTGGTGATTTTAATATCCATGTTGATAATCCCCAGGACAGAGAGTCTATAGAATTATGTGGTGTCCTTGATAACTATGATCTGACTCAGCATGTGACAGGACCCACCCACAACAAGGGGCACACTCTGGACCTAACCATCACCAAAGGTGTAAACATTTCCAAGGTTGCTGTGACTGATGTTGCACTCTCTGATCATTTCTGTGTTTTCTTTGAGAGTGCAATCTCCTTGCACACAAATGTCCAAACCAAGGTTGTGACAAAGCGTTACATCTCTGAAAACACCAGTGAACTATTTATTCAGAAGTTCTCCTCCACACCAGCCCTCTCTTGCCTCTCAGTCAATGAGCTTGTAGATGGCTTCAATTTTAAAGTTAAAAATATTATTGATGCCATTGCACCCACTAAAGTGAAGGTTGTCTCGGGTAAACAAAGATCTCCTTGGAGAAATGCTACGCTGGTCAAAATAGAGAAACGAGAGTGTCGGAAAGCTGAGCGCAGGTGGCGAAAAACTAATCTCCAGGTTCACTGTGACATCTATAAATAGAGACTTCGCAAATATAATTTGGAACTTAGAAATGCAAGGCAGTCATTCTTCTCTGACATCATAACCAAAAACAAGAACAACACACGCGCCTTATTTGCTACCGTCGACAGGCTAACAAACCCTCCAGTGTCGGTAGCTGCTGAGCTCCAATCCACCTGGGCATGCAATCAATTTGCCTCCTTTTTTACTGACAAAATTCAGAAAATTAGACAAGCAGTCAGTGCCTCCACATCAACCACAGGATATGTGTTGTCCCGATCTCTGAATAACATCCATTCAAATATCATGACACAATTTCACTCAATCGACCGTAGAAGCCTAGAAGACATTATACAACATCTGAAGTCATCCTCCTGCTGCTTGGATATTCTACCAACACACTTTTTCAAAAATATTTCAAACTGCATGACCACTGATCTTTTACAAATTGTAAACACATCCCTTCTCTCAGGTGTCTTCCCACAAGCCCTAAAAACTGCAGTTATTAAACCGCTCCTAAAGAAGGTTAGTTTAGACTCCGCAACGATGAAAAATTATAGGCCAATATCAAACCTCCCATTTTTGAGTAAAATAATTGAAAAAGCGGTTTTCCAACAGCTGACCGACTTCTTGACCGTAAATAACTGCTTTGATGTTTTCCAGTCAGGCTTTCGACAGCACCACAGCACTGAAACTGCTCTTGTTAAGGTTTTCAACGACATCCACTTAAACATAGACAATGGCAGAAGTTCAGTCTTAGTCTTACTAGATCTCAGTGCTGCATTCGACACGGTCGACCATGCCATACTCCTAGAAAGACTAAAAATCTGGGTGGGACTCTCTGGCACAGCACTTAACTGGTTTGAATCCTACTTGAAGGGCCGAGAATACTTTGTGTCTGTGGCTCATTACACATCGGAGCTGACTAAAATGACATGTGGTGTTCCCCAAGGTTCAATACTGGGGCCTCTTCTGTTCAACATCTACATGCTTCCACTAGCTCAGATTATGAAAAACAACAAAGTGTGTTATCATAATTATGCAGACGATACACAAATCTACATAACTATGTCACCAGGGGACTATAATCCCATACAAGGGATGGGTAACTGCATTGAACAAATCAACAACTGGATGTGCCAGAATTTTCTTCAATTAAACAAAGATAAAACAGAAGTAATTGTTTTCGGTACCAAGGACGAACAATTGAAAATCACCGCTCAGCTTCAGTCACTGATGTTAAAACCCACAAACCAAGCCAGAAATCTAGGTGTAGTTATGGATTCAGACCTCAACCTGAACAGCCATATCAAGACAATTACAAAATCAGCCTACTATCACCTGAAGAATATATCAAGGATTAGAGGACTTATGTCTCAACAGGATTTGGAAAAACTTGTCCACGCATTTATCTTCAGCAGACTGGACTACTGTAACGGTGTGTTTACAGGTCTCTGTAAAAAGTCCGTCAGAAAGCTGCAGCTGATTCAGAACGCTGCAGCTCGAGTCCTCACTAAGACCAGGAGGGTGGACCACATCACTCCAGTTCTGAGGTCTTTGCACTGGCTTCCTGTCCAACAAAGAATTGACTTTAAAATCCTGCTGTTGGTTTACAAAGCACTGAATGGTTTAGGGCCAAAATACATCTCTGATCTGCTGCTACCTTATGAACCATCCCGACCCCTCAGGTCGTCTGGGACCGGTCTACTTTCTGTTCCCAGAGTCAGAACTAAACATGGAGAAGCAGCGTTCAGTTTTTCTGCTCCACATATCTGGAACAAAGTCCCAGAAAGCTGCAGGTCTGCTGAGACCCTCAGCTCATTTAAATCAAGATTGAAGACTTTTCTGTTTGCTGCTGCCTTTAATTGAACCACATTCAATTCATATATTAATCAATTTCCTGCATTTCTGCATTTTACTACTGCATTTTATTTCTTGTACTGTTTTTTAATGTTTTAATGAATGTTCTTAATTGTTTTTAAATCTCCTTTTCTTTTGCCTTATGTTTTGATGCTTTTAATGGTTTTATGTGAAGCACTTTGAATTACCTTGTTGTTGAAATGTGCGATACAAATAAACTTGCCTTGCCTTCACCACGGCGGAGTGATTCTTAGTCCAGCGCTGTAGACACGCCCCCTCTGTGAGCGTCACACAGACACACACACCTGGGGCAGGTGCTGTAGACACGCCCCCTCTGTGAGAGTCACACACACACACACACACCTGGTTCAGGTGCTGACAGAAGCATCAGAGTGAAGCTAGACAGGCCCAATAATATTCCAGTCACCACAGAAAGGTCGACCCTCTCCCCACACAATGGAGATATTCTCATCTTTTTGAAAATAATGTCACAGTAATGTAACATTATTGTGTATTTGAATGACCTGACAGGAAGTAAACAGACCCAAGTTGTTGCCGAGCAGTTCAGTTCAGTGTAAACAGTGGAAGCTAGCTCACTGGCTGTTTCTTTCTTTCAGTATTGATCAAAGGACGAGGATATCAACATACCTCATGTTGCACTTAAACTTAACAGAATTCTTGAATGTATTATTTTTATTTATTTATTTCATTTTGTTTCAAATTGGACATCTTCAATATTTTTGTTTTCATGTAAGACTATAGCCCAAAGTTCTTTGCTTTAAGTGCTCTTGAGGTTCTTTAATTAATAAATGGAAAGCAAAGTTATGTTTGTCTCCTCCCCTTTTCTTTGTTGATCCGAAAAATTATCCGAACCGTGACTCCTGAACCGTGATCCGAACCGAACCGTGAGGTTTGTGATCCGTGACACCCCTAATCACAACATAAGCTCTTCACTCCTACTTTTTCACAAAAGGGGTTTTGATCAGAACATTTTAATTGACTTAGTTTTTAAATAATGAAGTGACATGGTGAAATGATCGATTACAACAAGGAGCTTGACATACAGTAAAGAGACAATTACAGGAAAAGAGAAACACCAGTAAACCTTTCAGGAGGACCACAGCGTCTCGACTCTAACCATGTCCATAAAATAAGATCTGCAACAATAAGACAGAAAATC
Organism: Melanostigma gelatinosum; assembly: GCF_949748355.1. Lineage (NCBI taxonomy): Eukaryota > Metazoa > Chordata > Actinopteri > Perciformes > Zoarcidae > Melanostigma > Melanostigma gelatinosum. The sequence continues at coordinate 24,669,259 of NC_136639.1, forward strand.
TCCCCAGTGGTTAACACTCATACAAATATTTCACTACAGCAGAGCTCTGATTGTGTTGGACTTTACTGAAAGTAAAAGTGGAGTGCTCTTTTGGGGCAATGGCCTACCCACTAATGACATTAGTTAATCAAATAATTGATGAGTTTTTGTTAAAAAAAAGAAAGAAGAAATCTCACATCAGAGGCCCGTCATCAGAAAACACACCGCTAGAGGCTCCGGGCTACATTAGCTATCGGCTGCATCCAAGTTGCATTGTGGGTAATGTTGGCATATTGAACCAATATGTGACCTAGATGTTATGAGGTGGGGCCTGTCGGCACAGAGCAGCCTCCTCTCCGTTGATTCTGCACAGACGGAGGGCTCTAACACTCAGTGCCAGCTTGACTGCACAATGCTTATGGCTATTAGACAACAGTGCATGCTAGCGCTAAAGGCTAAGGTCACATGACCACAGATGAATTCATTAATGAAATAACAAGATGTTTTCTATCAACAGGTCTGGTTAAAATTCAGTGGCACAGAAAAAGTTGGGATTTTGTTAACATAACAAAAAAACTACTGCTAAGAGGCAACAACTTCTCCCAACTGAGAGCTGAGAGCTACTCCAGGAAGTAAATAAACCAAACAACTCGTGATGCCAAACAGGAAATAAAAGAGGAGCTTGAGTCTGCAGAACTGGAACGCAGTAGCTTGTCTTTATTGGTTACAGCATAGAGCACCGCGTTTCTTTAGCCATGCATTACAAACCGGCTGACAGGAATCCATCTTAGCTGATGGAAATGTTTACTTTGCTTATAAGGTGCTCTTAAATACAGCGCAACTTTTTTTCCAGTACAGCAAGAAGTCTTCGATGATCCACAGGTTGATTGGTTTTCACAGCTTCACAGAGAAATAAAGCTGCACAATGGCAGCACCGAGTGGCAGTGAGAGATAACCACACGTTATGCAGCAGTACCACAACATCCATGACGTGACGTCAGTAAACTACACACAGCATCTGGGATCTTTTTGAATCGACTCAGAGGCTTTTAGTCGGTCTCTTCCTGTTGGTGAATATTTGATATCTACAGTGTCTCAGTTAGTGCAGACCCACTGTGCTTTCAGTTGATAAGCACATTTGAACATAAGAAATCACATTAAATCAGGTTTAGCTCATCTACCTTCCATTAAACAAACACACACACACACACACACACACGAACGTTTCACATCTGGCTCACCTATTCATCTCGGCTGATTATGTTGTTGTGGCTCTGGCCTTCAGACCCATAAGGTTGTTTGTTCGATTGTATGGTTCAGTAACGCCACAGCAGTCTTTGCATTGCTTTGACGTATGTTGATTCGGAAACAACACATTATAAAAAAAAAATAAAAAAAATCATCTTCGCGCGATCGGGTCGCACTCTCGTCAATAGAAACGTTTGCGTTTGTTTTCCTTCCAGCGACCGTAAACGCTCAGCCCCACCACGGCCAGCACACCCAGGCCCAGGACGGAGAAGAGGAGGGTGAAGAAGAACTGCACTCCGCTCATCTCTTCCTCCTGGACTTCCACTGCAAAGCAAGAGGAGGGGTCGTTAGCAGACACATTGGAGGTCCCCGGCAGTGTTTACGTTACGCAACAAACGCTTCATGAAGAGGGATGTATTTTACACCAAGGCTCAGACAATAACATTTGGTTGCGTTATTCCGTGGGCATCATTGCTGAGAAAGAAACTGCATATCTTGAGTGTCCGACTGAAGAAAGGGCTAACTTCCTGTGGAAACACTGTTACCTGATTTGAGACCGATGAAGAAGTGTTTTTGAATCCAAATTTACACATGACTTTAGATGACCACAATGCAACCAGTCCTCGGCTTTGTTGGGTTCTCATCCTCTGTGGGTTATTTAACGTATGTAATGACTGCAGTGCAGTGTTATTTCGGGTGTTCCCGACAACTGATTTCCCTGAAATTTACATTTCTAATCTATAAGGTTAAATAGTGTATAGGAACGAAGTAGAAATACTTCGTTACTGTACTTAAGTCATTTTTTTGGATATCTGTACTTTACTATTCATATTTCTGTTGACTTTTACTTTTACTTCACTACATTTTGCAAAGAAAAGTGATACTTTGACTCCGATACATTTCCCCTGAAACCTTCGTTACTCGCTACAAAATCAAATCTATCTTCAGAAACAAAATGAATGATGAGAGCAGCGTCGGGGACTGTGGTGGAACACAGACTGCACGCAAGCAGGTTTGTGAATCAGTGGTCCGAGCAGCAAGTTAAATCATTGGTTAGTCACGTTAATGCGCAAACAAGTGCTCTCAAAGCCGCGGTGCTGTGATGCCCAGTGATGCCCAGGATGCTACATGCTATAGCTAGCGAGCGACAACATGAGTAGAATTCCACACAGGACGGGTGGGATGAGGAGAGGTGGACGGGTCAAACTAACACTGTGTTTCCTCCAGGAGGCCGCAGTTTGTGCCGTGTGTGAAACGAGAAGCCAATGTTGATTTATTTGTGACGTGACTTCCGTACTTAAGCAACGCCACTTCCGTAGATATTTTAACGCAAACCACGATCTTTTCCGAAACCTAACTAAGTAGTTTCATCGCCTAAACCTTAGTTGTTTCCTGTGAAGATGGAAGTTTATTTTAAAATCAAATCTGATAATTATTTTTTTGAGCAGCAGCAGGAAGCTGCGAAGTTTACTAATATCAAACACAATCTTGGTGAGAATTATGAGTGACGGTAACATTCAATTGCAACAGTGTTGAATCCTAAAGTAAGTCAAGACTGTGAGAAAGAACTGATGACCTGAGGGAACATCAGGAATCTACCTTGGAACTGCTCCATGTTGTCAACTCTGGGGATGGCGACCTCCTCCTCTTCCTCCTCCTCCTTGGGAGTCCTCTCTACGGTCAGCTGGTACAGCTTCATGGAGATGAGGTCATGGTTATCTAGAGCAAGGAGTAGAAGTGGGGATTAAAACTGGAAGAAAGAATTCAGTGTTTCTTCAGTTATTTTAACACCAATGGCAAATGTTAAATTGACTTGTATAGCTTTCCAGTGTTCTGGTTTAACACTACATGTCATTCACCCATTAATACATAATACACCTCAGGCACAGCCTACAGGAGCAATTTTGGGGTTCAGTGTCTTGCCCATCGACACAGACTGGAGGAGCCGGGGATCGAACCGCCGATCTCATGATTGAAAGTCTTGCATCGTATCTGCCAACTCCATAGAACTGTTGCGGCTGTTTTTAAAATTTACAAAACCTGCCTGACGATGAAGCAACTGAAACGATTAAATGAGAGTCTATGGAGAAGAGCCGGATAGTTGTCGGACCCTGGTCAGAGCTGGCAGATGCTACGCTATGATTGGTCAGTCTGCGTTCGAGGGCGGGACATAGCAAAGGGTCTGTTTGTCAAAAGATATCAATGAAGTTGAGTATTTACCTTAACAGAATCAAAAAAAGAAGAGACTCCCTGGTGGTCAAGCAGATGATTCTTGAGATTCCATACCTGACAGGTCTCCGGTGGCCGAGGAGGCGCCGAAGAAGTATCCTGAAGGCAGCCGCAGTCCTGTGACGTCAGCGCAGTCTTTCCATTCCTGCTTGCCATCTACGTCCACCATGAGCTGAAGGAGGAAGGCTTGGGATGAGTCACTGATAACTTATTTTTTCCATACTTATTACTTCAATACATCATTATCATCCTGGGTTTTAAAACCTGCCTTGATGCCTTTTCATCGTATAAGACACTCAGTCATTTTTACCCTGTCAGACATGACTAACATGATGTAAATTAACTGCATCAATCCCACCTTAATGGAGGGTTTCATACCGTGAGTCTGTTTTTGGAGTATCTGACGAGGAGAAGCGTGTCGTAGACTGCGTTGCGCGTCATGGCCGCGCATCCTCCGAGCTCAGTGGTGCGCCCATCGTAATCGTGGTCGTAGGACAGAGTCCCGTTCCCCAGCATCACCGACACAAACGGGAACAGCCTCTGTGAGGAAGACGAGTGAGGTGAACACAACGCTGTGGCTGCAACACAGACACGTCCATCTTCTGAACCATAAAGTGCAACATTATGGTTATTTCTGTTTGTACCAGACAGTATGTGAATTAAAAACACATGCAGGTGAAGCGACAGCACGGGACGGCGAAGGTATGAAGGTAATGGAAGAACATTCCCTGCTCATGGGACAAACCTGAGTTCCAGACTGTGTCTTCTGCACATTCAAGAGGGTTGTAGAGAGAGAAATATGACACTTTTGATATAATTTCATACTAACAATAAGAGGCTCACTCGCGACTGAAGCTACCGACTGTCACTCACATCAAGGTTCTTATCAGCATTGGGGTACGTGTCCACAAATATTCCAAGTCCAGTGAACTGGTTCATGTTGCCAAACACAGGACCTGTGAAGACAGAGTGAGGGGCATCAGGGTGTTTCCTCACAAAGGGATGTGTATTGAGGGCATTAAACTGTTCGGTACAAGACATTCGGTTGAGTATGCGACATCCTTCCGGTATGCCCTGTCAAGCAAACAGCCGTTTATGTCCACTACTCGCCCATGCGGAACAGAAATTCTAGAAATGTTTTGGCAGTGCACCAGTTGGTTTAGCCCGGTTAATGAAGCTCAACGGACCGGTTTTTGTGACTTTGTAATTTGTGTGTTTTTACGCCGCTCAAACACATCTCTTTTGTTATTATTGTGACTTCTTTATAGTTGCGAATAAATATAATTCATGAAAGGTCATTTAAAAGCTGCTCTTTAGATTTACAGAACATTATTTTACAGAACAAACATTGCCAAAAGAATTCAGACAAAGACTGTGATATGTGTAAGTATAATAATTATTCAACGATAGAACGTTTTGTCTTCAAGCATTTTGGGCATTCTCTATAGAAATAATAATAGTCCACAGTTATGTAAAATTACAATTTGTTTCTTTCTTAACCCCTCTCTGGAGTCTTTGTGCAGGATATACAGAGAGGAAATGCATAAGTCATATCATCCGACTTTGCAGAAGCACATTCCCCACAATGTTTCTTTATTGTTTGTGTATGTTTTGTTTATCATTTAAAAACGTAACAGCTTTATTGAGTACAAACATGAGCCAGCTCCTAACACTAGGCTTTGTAAAATATGCTCATGGAGTACTGGGGTCTGTTGTGTTTTTCCCCCCACATCACATCAAATGATTTGTAGCACCGGTTCCTTGTCATTGTACGGGACGTGACAACTCCAGGGCGGTCCTGCTTCTACCGACCATTCTGCATGCGATCTTTGGTTAACCAGATAGCCATGCCGTCCCCATTCAAATTCTTCTTTCCCTGGCCGTGGATTTTAAAGTGCACCTGAAGCTCCCAATCCTGCACGGAGAGTGGCTGGAAAGCAACAGAATGAATGAAATGAAGACAAGCAGGTTATTTTGGTGCTATGTGTTATATGTAGTAAGTATTTGTGAACAGAATTGAGTAACAGACAGAACTTAAAACAGGTTGAACTAGTGTTATAGCGTCAGTAAATAAGGAGTCTATTATATTCATAAAATGCTTACAATATATCTAACTTTCATATCAAGGTCATGTTAAGTGGGCATGCTGATGTGTAATTTATGGCCAATTTTAAAATAAATGTGTGAACTGATATCTTTTACTGCTTTTAAAGTCTACAGTACAGTCACATTTAGTCATTTTCTTAACATCTAAGACCATTTTATTATTTGGCTTTACCAACTTAGTCATTACATTCACATTACTGAGAACAATTTATCAAAAACAAAAATACTTTGTGAAAGCACCAATGGTCAACCCTATAATGATGTTGCATTGGCGTTATTATGTAAAAACGAAAAAGATATTGTACAGTGGACTTACAATTCGACTCCACACTGCTCCCTGTCTGCTCTGCAGGTCTGGGGTCAGCCTCACGTAGTCAGGTGTCACCATGGCAGTGCCCATCAGATCCCACTGTGACGAACTAGAGAGACCCAACCCTGCAAAACAGTAGAGTACCTGTGAGATACAGCATTCACGGTAGTATCGATATACACTCTATGGGGATTCCAAGAGCAGCTAACGTTAGTCTGTCAATGGACAACGAAACACTAGAAACACAGAATTTCTGAATTAAATTGAATTGTACTTACTGGCAAAATACACATGAACTAAACTCAAACTGCAGACTTTTGTTTAAACATTGGGTTATTATGGTAAATTCGGCATATGATTGGTACTACACAACCATCGTTGTGGGCTAATAGTAGCTCTTATATCACGTATTCTGACATTAGCGCACGAGGGGCAAAGAAAGAGTTCGCCTTAGTTAAGCTAATTATTATCCTCTGCGGCTAAGCTAATGCCGCATTAGCTTAGGAGTGAAATGCTCATTTACGACAGGAACTGCTAACGTTAGTTTGTTAGCCAATATTAGCCAACGTTAGCTAACTCCGTTTAGCTCTGTCACACTTGTTAGCTAAACGTCTGCGTTAACGTAGCGCTACCCTAGTTGACAGCAAACTTACCTCGGTATGGCTTAACCAGAGAATATTCCCGCTTCAAAAAGTCTTCTATAAAGTCCTGTTCGTCTGCCAACGACTGGCTCGTCAAAATACAAACGGTAATAAACAAACATGTTGATTCACGGATGTTTTTCAGATGAAACATTGGACATAAAAACCACAAACTTCTGAATCCATCCAGATTTGTCTTGGTTACAGTAGCAACCATCTTTACACTCCCACTTCCAACCAAACCAGTTACGTGGTTTCACGCAAGCGAGCAGGAAACAACTATACTTCCGGTTATTACTTTCCAAATTAAAACCACTCTCACGAACGCGTTTCAATGCGTTTAAATAAAACAGAATAAACTATATTTTAAGACCACTCATGAAACAATTATCATATATTTTGCTGAAAAGTAGCAACACCACGTGTACGTATTTAGTCGGCTACATATCATCAGAGATAGAAAAATCAAGGTAAAAGTATTCACCTCTATCAGTATGTTATCAAAACTTGTATTATTGTTTCATTATAACTGATACCCAAACACAGAATCAGAAATTAATATGTATTTGGCTTTAAATCTAAAGCAGTGCATCATGTTTTAGGCTATGTAAAATATAAAAAATAAAAAAGCTGTGTGTGTGTGTACTAAATTATTGGCATTAAGTGTAGTGGAGTAGAATTATAATGTTTTTGCAATCCTTTCTTAAAACATTTTCACAACTATCGAGGTCAACCATGCAAATCCACTGTGAAAGTCCTGTCGACAGTACATTCCTGTTTGAAGCATCTCAGACTTGAAATGTAAATGCCATAAAGAATCAAAATAGCCCAGTCTTTATTGAAACATGGACACACATATTTAGTATAACCACAATAAATTCCCAGAACGCAAGGTATGGTGATGATTACCCAGGTCTAATGACGTGATTATGAGCCAGAGTGGAGGTGGTTACTTCTCCTGATCTCTGAGCTATTTGGTGGAAAACAGCTCCATCTTCTGGCAGTGGGGCCTCACGTTGACATTACTCACCTCAACATGCTGAAACCACACAATACTTTAATGGATATGACCAGTGGCGGCCAGCCACGGGGCCTGGCCCCACCCCAGATAGCAATCAGTTCTGGGCCGACTCTGGCTGACCTCCACCAGTGTCGGCTGACTGACGGACAGATTATCTGTGTATATGCCAGAATTGGCCCAGAGGTGGACGTAGCATTACAATATTTTGGTAGTAAAGCTATTACTGGGCCAAAGGTTGTTACATAGGTCATGGCCCAATACTATGTTGTTAGTTTTTGGCCCACAACACTGACTGAACGCAACTTGCTGTGAAGTATACATGTCGTTGCTGGGCCAGAACCGATTACACCAACATCACCCGGCATTTTTTTACGCAAGGTGCAACAGCAAGATGACATTGTTTTTAACTAAAGCCTGTCCCGAATTTACGCACTCATGTATACATTTCACAAAATACAATTGTCATATCTAACCAACTGCCAGTTAAATACACATTATAAAAATAGCACATCTACCTAGTTTTTATTCCATTTGTTTTTATTTGGTCAATCACAGTCGTAAAAGAAAGTAAAGATTATCGTGTGAAATCCTTCAGATGACACAAGCAAACGCCACCGCCCGTGCGGGAGACCCTTTTGATTATACCAAGCGCTCCACAAAACCTCCACATGATTGGAAGACGACAGTCTGCCTTCAGTGCTCACAGATGCCAAGAACTGACCATCGTTTAAGATACCGGTTAGCTCACGATTATTTAGTTTGCCATCAGGAAAATATACGTTAATACATGTGAATCAGAAATGAAGGTTAAGGTATTAAGTAAGCAGATGGCTACTTGGATTTGGCATGACCTATTATAAAACGCTAACTTTTACATGATAATCGCTTTATTTCTTGGTTGAGGACATTGACAAATTAGGCGGCAAATGTACTTAAATTAAATGTAATCCTGCTGTAAGGGTGCGGCCCACATACGATGTATCGACACCGGCCCAGTAGTAAGTAACACAATGTGGGCCTGTTGTGGAAAGTTGGCGCGAGAGGGAAAGACGTTCTGCCAGTGATTGTTTGTTATAGTTAGGAATAGGATTAGGGATATTTTTAACACCGATCACTTACAGAAAATAAAATGCAGGTAGTTTAAATATGATCATTTTCCAGATAGAACATTTCATTGAAAGCTGTACATGTATAGTTAAATATGTAAAAGTGTCTAGTCATGCAACTCAGTAGGCAGACTACAAAAATTTGTAAATATACTGGAGGTAACTTTCCAGATTGACCAAATTCAAAGCATTGCTTTTGCTGAGTTGAACTGCTCCAGTTCACAGTTTTGAATTTGAACAAACAAAGAGCTGTAAACATGAGTCATAATGAATGATAGGTTTTGTCATTTTGACTCAGGTTTTGATATTACATGGACCCACACTGCAGTGGGTCCATTGGGTCCATTGCTGCACCTTAAAATATGCTATGTCTGCATTTATCGTCACTGGTGTCACCGCTCAATAAATAACTGATTATGAGCATTTTAAGTCTGGTGTGCGGTTGGAACTCGTTTATCATTAATAGTGATTAATAGACAAAGACAAACACTGGACGGAGACCCTCTGTTTTAGGTGGTCTCAGTCCAGTTAAGTTTGCACCTGAGTTTGATTGATTGCACTCAGATCAGCCCTAACAAACTTTACTAAATGGGTGAACAGTTATTTTTACCAATGAAACAAATAAGTTGTGAAAGTATCCTCAATGTTTTGCTCTTGGTTAAGCCAGGCCTTTCACTAAGCACAAATATGTAAGAAAAGTTATAAGAATCCAAACTGTGGTTAAAATGTTTTGTATTCTGTCAGAAATGCACTTAACTCTTATTAACTCTGATTTGTCTCTGTCCTGTTTACATAAGCTGTCCAGTTCCCTCAGAAACAAGGACATTCATTCACCTGGCAGAGGCCACAAGACAGTTCAGCAAGTGGGAGCTGCAGCGAGACACCTACAAGAGTTGTTGACTGTATGAGACCTGGTTGCAAAGTGTTAAATGTTTCAAATTCAAGTTTGTTCTATTCAAATCAGTGTGAGTTACATTTTCTCTGTTTCAACCAGATTTTAATGCATTTATTTCTCGAATGAACATTTCTTTTTGTTCATGAAGTCACTGACCACTGGTGATATTGAAGTAGAAGTGATAAACATAAGCTAACTATCATTACTCCATGATCTAAAAGTAAAATGTGATTATGTGAATTTGCCAAAATGTCCTATATTTCCATCAAAGTATATTTTGCAAACACAATCATTCATTACACGGCGGTGTCTAAATGTTTGAAGTATTTATGTTTGAATAAAAAGTTGTTGTTTTTTGTTCTACCTAAATCGAAGATCCTGATCATCCAAATCCATGGCCTCAGCCAGTGCCTGTGCCATGCTGGAATCCTCAGGGCCTATTTGAAACTACAACCTGTAAGTGGTAGATCATTTATGTATTGTTTTAGTGTTTCTCCTATATGTATTTAGTAGTGGTGGTATGTCGAGGAGGAGACAGCTCCGTCTCATCTATTTAAGAACTAACAAAAAACCCAAAGTCATCGAGTTGTATGTCATGTTTATGTCATATTTTACATATTTCTTTTTCAGCATTGATGCAGGAAATGCTCACTAAGCAGGAGATGATTCTCGAGCAGCAAACACACATCCTACAGATTCTCCATGCAAAAAAAGAAGATGTGTCTCAATTTGAAATAGATGAGGGTCTCCTGCCAGTAAAGGACCAGCAAGGCCTCCAAAGTCTTGAAAGCCAACTTCAGGAATCTGACTTTCGATCAAAACTGGTGAGTGAGTGAGAGTGTATTCTTTCTGACAAGAGGCACACGTATACATTATTTTTTCATACTTTAGATAAACCACCTCAGCCTGATTGGTGGAAGTGATGTGAAAGATACAGTTTGGCGTCTCATGAAGCACTTCATCACAAACACCCTCGCCAAGGACACCAATTGGAGAGGAGTGAATGAGAAAACCTCCATGGCTTCCCTACACCTGAAGACAGCTGTAATCGGTAAATACTCATCATAGTTAAGATCGAATTTCACCTCATTTTGTTTGTCTGTACCAACAGAAACTTTAATGTCTTTGGAAACTTTTTTCCACATCAGCTGCCGTGCGGAAGGACCCTCTAACATGGAGGGCTTCTGAACATGAGGTTGAGATGTTTATGAAGAGGTGGCTGCAGCTGTCAGCGGATCGAGAAGGAGGCAGAAGACGGCGAGCCAAAATCTTAGTGTTATCTCCATGAACTTGGTGTTAAATGCAACAAAATATTTGTTCGTACTCGTTTTCAAATTTGAATGTGTTCAATACATCACACTGTATTCTCCATCTACTGAAGTACCTGTTATGAGATGCATACAAAATACTTGTTAGTACTTGTTTTCAAATTTGAATGTGTTCAACACATCAATACTGACCAAAATTTGAATTAAAATTGAGTTGAACTTGTATTTGTTTTTGATTTCTAACAGAAATACACATACATGTATATCAACATATTTGTGTACTTATCAGGGGTAATTTGTGTTGCACCATCCTCTGTTCCTCAATGTGTTTTTGCTTTTTCTTTAGTCTGTCTTTGTGAAAAGCTGAAATATACTGGGTATTTTGATATTTTCTTTATATTTTAAGCAAGATGCAATCTACAACGTATTAGCACTTGCTAATGTTTTTGTATGTATATAAACACATTATGGCAATATTTTAGCATTTAAAAACTGCAATCAGCGAAATTGTATTATTATTTTACAGAAAAACCAAGTATCACGTTTCAGCTTTTAAGACACATTTCTGATGAAAGAAATACAAAAATACCCCGTGGAACAGGTTAGCCCAGAGGTGGGGTGGGATTTTAGGTCTCCATGGCAACAACACAACCCATAATGCAGTACATAGGCCAGGTCTGGGCAAGCAGCACATTCGTAATCTGATATCAGTATTTGGGCCAGAGCTGGGCCAAAGCTGGGGTTAATTATAAAAGTAAGAATGTTGTAGTATGTGGGCCAGAACTGGGCCACAGCATTTTACAATGTGTTTAAAACGCATCGGGCCAGGTCACACCCACTTACGTTTCATCTGACAGTCATGCTGTATGTTGGCCAGTTTCGGGCCGAGGACCCAGGCGTATACTGGGCCAGAAGAAACGCAATCATGTGGCCCAACAATGGGCCAGATGAATTTTGCTTTCTGGGACCCACCTTGAGCCACAAAAAAATTAAATAAAAAATTATAAAATAATAAATTAAAAAAAAATAATAATATTAATAAATTATACAAATTGTCTATGTGTGCTTTTGAGCTATGTAATATACCCAGTAATATTTGTAAAATAGGATATCTGCGCAAAATAAATGCTTTACCCTGCTTGTCCTCTCTGCTGGTGCACCTCTCAGCTGTCCCCGTGCAAGTCTCTACTGCGCGTGCACGTGCTGGGGCCAGATCGATTTGGCCCAAGGAAGACTGGTCTAATAAGCAGCTTAGCCAATCACTGATTAAAGAAATAAATGAGTGACTTACAATTTAGCCAATCAGCGCCCTAAAAAAGACTGAAAGACGGAAAGTCTTTTTCTCCCGGAGTGCCCGTGTCTAGTTCTCATCTCGCGTGTTCTCGCTACCCAGCTGGACGACGGTCACCGGCTTGCGGTAAAGAAACACAACGAGGAGGTGTGGCACATTTTATCAAAAATAATTGATTGTGTCAAGTTTTGTGGGGCTTTTGAGTTGGCTTTGCGTGGGCATGACGAGACCCTGGCGTGTTCAAGGGACTGGTGGATTTTGTTGCGTCCCTCGACGGTGTGCTGGAGGAGCAGCCAGCGTTTTTAAAGGGACGTCGAAGACTGTACAAAATGAGCTGTTGGACTGCATGCTGTCGGTTGTAAGGGATTACATTCTGGAGGAAGTAAAGAACGCTGATTTTATCGCCATTCAAGCAGACGAGACGACGGACATTTCCACCCTCTCGATGCTAACGGTAACGTACAAGAGCGTTTTAATGCTCTGGCTATGCTCTCCATGGAGAAGGAACTTGTCAGGGACATGCCTGACTTCAATAAGAAGGTCATTGAGAGGTTTGCCACTCAGGAGAGCAAAGTTCCTTGACAAATAACTGTCATAAAAACATGCAGGTTTCCTCACCGCACTGATTGGGTGTTTCTCCAACAAACAAGGTTCATAGGGGCATCTTAAAATATACTTGTTCTATTAGACTATATATGATATTTATATTTTATTATAATATATTCATGATATTTATATTGTATATTTATGATTATATGGTATTTATATCTCATATTATACTGAATATTATTATTATATGATATATATATATATATATTAATATACTGAATTGTATGAATAAGATGTCCTTATTATGTCAGTGTTGGAATAAATGATAACAATGTAACTGCAAAGTACTAATGCATTTTGATACCTTTTTTTTTTTGCATTGAATTATTGCTGAAATTGATTGGATGGCCCTACCCAAAAAAAAATCCACCAGCCGCCACTGGATATGACTATACATGGTTTTAAAGTGGGTTCATTATCACATGTGGAGTAATGTATGTGACTAATGTGTATGTTCGCTGCTTTTACTTTCAGGCACAGTCAATTTTATTAATCATAACCATTTTTCAACAAAGACTGGGCTATTTTGATTCTTTATGGCATTTTGTGGAGCGCTTGGTATAATCAAAAGGGTCTCCCGCACGGGCGGTGGCGTTTGCTGGTGTCATCCGAAGGATTTCACACGATAATCTTTACTTTCTTATAATCTGGATAAAAAACAATCCCACCACTGATATTTATTTTCCTATTGGCTGGCACTCAGATTTGGCTCTATTAAGAACACCATTACCATAACAGTTGAATAGATATATAGCAGTATTTGTAGAGTTATAAGCAGTAAATTAGGATGAGCTGTGTTTAAGGAAACTTTAAAATTTTTTGAAGATGATATATCCAATGATCCTACACTCAGTTCCCACGAAGACTTTTTATGGAGGACAGAAATGGTTATGTCTTGGGATAACATTCCAGAAAAAAAATTGGGAGGCTGATGCAATGGTTTGTGCAAATGTAATAAAGCAAGCTTAAGATGAGAATTGCATGCATTTCCTTCAACATTTCAATATTCAAATGAAGAACCAGGATAAAATCTATTCTCAACTATTCTAGCACTTCAACTGCATACATTTTGTTCTGGTAAGTGAGACGATTATTTGCACGTGTGTACATGCATGTTATAACAGATATATTATTTCATTTTTTTTCACATGTTCAAATAATGGATTTCTTCACCACCTGACACAGTTCTAGCCATCTTTGGTGAACACTTACATGAACTTTACAGAACTGGCTGAACTAAAGGCCTTGAAAAAATGTCAAAAAGCCAAATTCTACAAAGTCAAATTGACCTGTAACAGCTTGATGAACAGAACCAGATTATTATTTAAATTCAATAGAATTTCAGGTACTGTGCTTGCCATTATGCTCTTGTGGCACGTTAGGAGCCTGTTTCTTATTTGAACAGCAGGAATTTATCAACAATGAATCCATGTTGGATGATTATATATCGTACATACAGGTTTCTGATGGTGAATCATGGAGTCTAAGAGGCTTCTATCTGCCTGTTCAAACTAAGGGATTTATGTCTAGCTCTGCTGTATTTCCCTCAGTAGTGTCCTCCTACGAGTCCCGCCCACTGCCGCGCCTCTCTCTGTAGGCACAGCTGTGCCTCATCTCCTGTGATCACTTCCAGCTGACATAAATACTCCTGTCACTCCCATCCCAGTTGTCAGTCCGTCCATTTACCAACCTGGTTTCCCGTCCCGTGAGTTGTCCGTTTTGTCACTCTGTGAGATTCCTTTTCTAACAATCCGTTTTTGTAACTTACCTGCCGTCCAGTGTCGAGCCTCGGGTTTTCACCTGCACGAAGCGGCCTTCCAGTTAGTTCCTCGGAGATCAACTGTGTGTCTTGGCGTTCCTTTGTCGAGCCTCGGGTATCACACAGACGTTCCAGCTTGCCTGTCAGACACTTTCCGGCTAGGATCAGAGCGGAGCGCGAGGACGCGCCTCCGTGTTTGACGTGACTGTTTACCTGTCGGCTTCGTCAGCCGCTCAGAGGATTTAGCCACTTTCCGGCTTGGACCCGTGCGGAGCGCATAGAGACGCCTCCTTTTTGACTTAATCTATTTCCTGTCTTTTCCTCTGCCTAAGAGAAATGAAGAATATTGGTTTTTGAAATAGAACTCTGCTGTCCTGAGTCTGCATTTGGGTCCATGAACGCACCACATCTTAACAGAACGGACTGACCATAACTATGGACCCAGCAGCCGCAGCACGATCTCCACCTGCAGATCCCCTGTAGGTGGCGATCACAAACCAAGGAGTTGTTCTGGGACAGCAACACCATCTGCTACAGCAGCGGTTCCCAAACTTTTTAGGCCACGCACCCCCTTCTACATCCCGACCGGGTTCACGCACCCCCACCCCCCCCCCCCCCCACACACACACACACCTTAAAAAAAAAAAAGCAACAGAGCCGCATAAAAATCGGACGAATGAGAGAACAGTTTGCTCGCGCATGGCGTTTGTTTACAAGATAAAAAACACAAAAACTCTTCCTGCACCGTGCCTTCGAAAAGGTAACGGACGTAACGTTACGAAGGTAACGGATGATTGGCCAGATTGGCCACATCTGTAGACTCGTCTACTTGCAGAGAGTAAAACTCACTCTTCTTCACGTGACCGACCAATGTAGCCAGGATGTCTTCGGACAAAGCATCGATGCGCGCGACAGTGTTGTTGGACACCGGGATCACGTCCAACTTTTTCGCTTCTCTCTCTCCAATCATACATTCCACCATCTCTTTAACATTTTTCCCTCTCCACCACCGCCTCTCCTTCTCCCTATTACGCGGTCAGAATACTACCACAACACGCCGCCTGTCTTCGGCAGAAATGCGCTCATCCACGCACGGGAACAACACCGAGTTGTAATATATACCTCCATAACACCCCGCCACTCTCGGCTCATACCTCCCCAGCAACGAGGCACATCACCCGGTCACAATACCTCCAGAATGTCCCCCGGGTGAAATCCGGGACTTGGTTTTATGGTTCCGAGTGGTGGGCGCTCACTCGTTGGCGCTGGGACGCGAGGTCTCCTGCCGTCCCCGCCGCGAGGCACCCGATCGTCAGGTCTGTCAGCCCTCGGAACAGGCCGCGGGTCAATAACTTGTGGGTGGCGGGGTAGAGGCGAGGCAGATCACAGAAAAATAATAAAGACTAGAGTACGGCAAAGATATGATGATGAGAAGCGTATTTGTACGTCAAACACAAACGTAATCAGGGAGAAAATACGTTCGTGGTAAAACGTAATTGAGAATGCATTTTAGTTTTGGGGGAACGTAATTTTTAGGAGACAGGACTGCACCGCCATTACATTTTTCCTCTCGCGCACCCCCTAGAGGCAGCTCGCGCACCCCCAGGGGTGCGCGCACCCCACTTTGGGAATCCCTGTGCTACAGGATATGCGGGGATCTCAGCAAGCCATCGGGTCTCAGGTGGCTGAGATCGGCAGCATGGTGCAGGGACTCGCCCCGCCCCTCCCCTCTGGATTCAACGGCGGGGGATGTGCAACTGGTCCGTGAGTCATCTGTTCCATCTCCTGAACCTTTCCACGGAGACATGAGGGCATCTAGAGGTTTCCTGCTCCAGATGACGTTTGTGTTTAACCAACAGCCCTGCACGTTTGCTTCGGACAGTTCGAGGATTGCCTATCTGACCGGGTTGCTACATGGCCGTGCTCTCGACTGGGCCCATGCCTGGTTCACCCAGAACCCGTTGGATATGGTTTCTTTTGGACAGTACCTGGAGGCGTTTAGGAGAGCTTTCAACCACCCTACATACACTCAGGACGCTGTTCAGAACCTCCTCCGCCTCTGCCAGGGCTCTGCTAGCGCCGCTGAACATTCCATAGACTTCCGCATCCTGGCCGGAGAGTCCGGTTGGGAGGAGAGGGCGCTACAGGGGGTTTTCCTCAGCAGCCTGTCGGAGGAATTAAAGGACAAGCTTGCTGTTCTGGAGGAGGCGAAGATGCTGGAAGACCTGATCGCTCTCACCATCCGACTAGATACTCTGCTGCAGGAACGTCAGAGAGAGCGTAACTACAGGTTCCCGGCTCCGGTTCGTCAGCCAGTAACCACTTCTGGTCACCGGGTCCCAGCTCCCCCTCGCCACCGTAGCCCAGGCCACCAGCACTCGCCCGCTCCAGCACCTTCTCCCGAGGATCGGGATGAACCCATGCAGTTGGGACGGTTCCATCTGTCTCAGGGAGAGTGGGAGCGACGAATCCGTTCAGGAGCCTGCCTCTACTGCGGTGAGTCGGGTCACCGTATCCCTGTCTGTCCGGTGCGACCATAAGAGAGGGCTCGCCAGTAAGAGTGGGAATACTGGCGAGCAATTCCACCCGACTTCCCCGTTCCAAGTCTGGAAACCCCTACTCCTACCCCTACTCAACTCTGCTTTTGAATCCCTACCCGGAGCCACGATTTTCACCAAGCTAGACCTCTGCTTGCCTACCACTTGGTTCGGATACGGGAGGGGGACTAGTGGAAGACCGCTTTCAACACTCCCCTGGGACATTTCGAGTACCTGGTCATGCCATTCGGAATTACAAATGCGCCAGCCGTTTTCCAGGCTTTGGTGAATGACGTGCTCAGGGATTTTCTCAACCGGTTTGTGTTTGTCTACATCGACGACATTCTGATTTACTCGTCGAACCTACAAGAACATTGCCACCATGTCCTTCAGCACTTACTGGAGAACCAACTCTTCATCAAGGCCGAGAAATGTGAATTCCATGTCACCTCCGTACAGTTTCTTGGTTTCATCATTGAGGAGGGTCAGATTCGCAAGGACCCGGAGAAGGTTAAGGCGGTCACCGAGTGGCCAGTCCCCTCTAACCGGAAGAAGCTCCAACAGTTCCTTGGGTTTGCAAACTTCTACCGCCGGTTCATTCGGAACTGCAGTCAGACGGCATCACCCCTAACCAGACTCAACTCCTCTAAGGTGGATTTTTCCTGGTCCCCCGAGGTCAAACATCCTCAAGGAACGATTCACATCAGCCCCCATCCTAGTGCAGCTGGATGAGAGCCGCCAGTTCGTGGTCTAGGTGGACGCCTACCAGAGTAGGAGCAGTATTGTCACAACGCTCAACCACTGACTCTAAACTCCGCCCGTGTGCTTTTTTTCTCTTGCCGCCTTTCCCCGGCCGAGCGGAACTATGATGTGGGCAACCAGGAGTTACTGGCCGTCAAGCTGGCTCTGGAGGAATGGAGACATTGGTTGGAAGGGTCAGTCCACCCGTTCATTGTGTGGACCGACCACCGAAATCTTGAATGCATCCATTCTGCCTGGCGACTGAACTCCCGCTGGGCTCCGTTCTTTGCCCGTTTCCACTTCACCATCACCTACCGCCCAGGGAGTAAGAACATCAAGCCCGACGCCCTCTCTCGTCTGTTTTCCCCAGACGAGGTTGACCTAGCTCTAGACATGATTGTTCCACCCACCTGTGTCCTAGGGGTTCTCAGTTGGGCGATAGAGTCTGCAGTGCGGGAGGCTCAGCAGACCCAGGAGGTGGTCCTCCTGGGCGCCTGTTCGTTCCACTTTCCATCCGTTCCCGGGTCCTACAATGGGCTCATGACTTCCGACTCTCCGGCCACCCTGGGATAAGACGTACAATCAACTGGCTTCGGTGCTCCTTCTGGTGGCCATCTTTGGACAATGACACCGAGCTTACGTCTTAGCCTGTACCACCTGTGCACAGCACGCAACAAGGCCTCGCACAGACCCCCTGTCGGACTGTTATGACCTCTGCCGGTTCCCCACAGGCCTTGGTCGCATATGGCATATGGCATTGGACTTTGTCACCGGATTTCCCCCCTCCGAGAGCAACACGGTCATCCTGACCATCGTGGACCGGTTTTCCAAGGCGGCTCACTTTATTCCCCTGCCCAAGCTCCCGGCGGCCCGCGAGACCGCAGACTTGTTGGTTCAACATGTCTTTAGACTCCACGGCATCCCTATGGATATTGTTTCTGATCGGGGTCCTCAGTTCTCCTCCCAAGTTTGGAAGGCGTTCTGCCGCAGCCTCGGTGCCACTCCTAGCCTCTCCTCCGGCTTTCACCCCCAGACCAATGCGCAAACCAAGAGGCTTAACCAGGAGCTAGAAGCCATGCTCCGGTGTGTAGCGGCTGCAAATCCATCTTCCTTCAGAGGATTTAGCCACTTTCCGGCTTGGACCCGTGCGGAGCGCATAGAGACGCATCCTTTTTGACTTTATCTATTTCCTGTCTTTTCCTCTGCCTGAGAGAAATAAAGAATATTGGTTTTTGAAATAGAAGTCTGCTGTCCTGAGTCTGCATTTGGGTCCATGAACGCACCACATCATAACATGAGGTAAAAGAGGACAGGGATATTCCAGCAAGAGGTTACCATGTTTTGCCTGTTTGTTACAGCTTATTATTAATCACCATTATTGTTATTATTCATAATGTTATTC